>NC_092212.1:277430-287771 GCF_043381705.1 Parasteatoda tepidariorum | reverse complement strand
AAAAAAAAAAAAAAAAAAAAAAAAAAAAAAAAAAAAAAAAAAAAAAAAAAAATATATATATATATATATATATACTTCACTGCTTTCTATGGATGAATAAAAGAATGCGTTATTTAGGAAAATAATGTGTGCAACGAATTAAATGAATGAAAATATGAATGTCTGCGTAAACAAAATAGGAGGAAAGTTAAAAATAATGCCAATAAATATATGAATGAACATAAGAGTTTAATGGCAAAATAGCTGGAAGCGGCTGTACTGCCTTAAGAACAAACCTGATTTAGTGCACAATATAGTGAAGTCCAACAATACTATGTACTAGTGGAAAAAATAAGTTGGTGGGAAAAATGAAATAACTAATATACTATGCTACTTTGAATTCACGTTAATTCATTGAACGAAAATTGCCCCCTTGTGAAAGAAAAATGAATGAGTGAGTGGATGGATGAATTAGATAAGGAAATGTAATGATGAGTGAATGAATGAAAAATGAATAATTGGACGGAACGAATGAACTATGGATTGTATAAGATTCAGACACATAAAATATAAAGACAAGTACAGTGAAGTAAAGTACGGTAAATAGTTAAATGTTTGATAAACGAAATACCTCATTAATAGGCTTATAAACTATAAGCTTGTTATTTATGGGTAGTCTTCATAAAAATGTCAAAACTAATGTTTTGACTTCACATGCATGAATTAAATAATGAATTTCTACTAATATAATATCTTGTCAGGATAAATAATATGAACACAACTCAAATACTATCGCTGAAATGAGTCTTTCAGAAGAAGAGGATGAGGCATTTACGAACGCATCCAGAAAACACTAAATCAACAAAGTGCACGAAACGATCACCCCCAGCACCATTTTTCCTCAACTTTTATCGTTCGGATACAACAAACAGAGTGTAACATATTACAAAAGCGACACACTGTTATGACAGCCTCTTATTATCAGTTTACTCCTGGAAACCCCGTAGGGCAACCATCATCAGAAGAAGAGGAAAAAATGCATTCCATATTAATAGCGGCTCCGGGGTGCTTTTCAAAATTTAAATTATCTGCTTATTTTATCTCGTAAAACGATGTAAGAAAATATCTTAAAATGGGGGGGGGGTAGATGACAAAAGGGGCTTTTCAACTTGAGAGGTTGTTGTTGAGTTTAAAAATAGCACATCGCTTTATAGAGAGAGATTTATCAACTTCCTTATGAAATATTTAACTAAATTTTATGATATATTATTCCCTTTTCGTTTAAGGGTATATCGATATTTTCAAACAAATAATTTTGAAGGTTAAAATTTTCTGAAGAAGGAAATCTTTAAAAGTTTAGCATTCAGAGTCGATGGAAGTTCAAGCGTTTTTCAAAAAGTATCAATGTTCGTTAAGTTTTGTCAAAATTGTAAAACATAGTAACT
The DNA here is from genome assembly GCF_043381705.1 of Parasteatoda tepidariorum. NCBI lineage: Eukaryota > Metazoa > Arthropoda > Arachnida > Araneae > Theridiidae > Parasteatoda > Parasteatoda tepidariorum. The sequence goes on along the minus strand of NC_092212.1, from coordinate 286,347 downwards.
TTGCCAGAAGTTATAAATGTGCATTTTAACATTCAACAAATTGATATAAGTGCAAGTATTTTTCATGTAGTACTTTTGAAAGTATATTTGTGATTTAATAATTAGAAAGTCAACGAAACCAATAAGGTTTTTTTAAAGAAATGTCAGTCATTAATTTTAAATTCAGCAATAGTAAAAGAGTTTCAATATTAATCACAAGCTTTTATAAAACTAAGAAGGTATCCTAAAAGGATTTGTCGAATGGAATGAAGGGGGGGGGGGGTATACAAAGAAGCGCAGATAAAGAACGTATAATTTCATCCTTATCATTTTCATTTGCCAAAACACAATCTAAACAGACTTTTATTTTGAACAATGTATTGACCATGGGACCTGCAGAATTATTTTCTTCTTTTTTAAATATAAATTATGCTCCCCACATGAAAATGATTTTTTTCTTCTATTTTGATATTTTTTTTTTAAAAAATGGCTCGTCTTTAAAAATATATCGTTACAAACCACGGAGATAAAAACTTATTTAAAGAGTGTTGGTAAAACAGTTTCTACTGATCAATGCTGAGAAACTTATTATTTTGTTATATCATAAGTCGAACCAAGACAAATTAAGTGGAGGTTGATTAATTTAAATATTTTGGCGAAATATAAGCACTAAACATATTCTGGTGTTAATATTTCCCTCATTAATATGCAATTGGAATCGATTTTAAGAGTATTAATTCATTTTCTTCCTTGAAAAAGATTTAAGGTACGTATTTATTGAAAAAAGAATAAAGGGTGATCATGTTAAGCCAATAACTGTTAACTACCTTAAAAATAATTGCTAAGAATTACCCTAACAGGAATGATACGTGGGCCTAAAAATGTAAATATTGCTGATCAATGAAAAGATGAAATCTGTAAAAAAAAGATTAAAAACAGTGATACTTTCTTGCATAATTCCTTCAGTTTTTTAGTAAAAGTGAATGGAAAAAACGATATAATTAGCTTTCATGCATTATTTAATTAACTTTCAAATTCTCATAGTTGATTCATATTTAAATTATTAAATACCCTAATGACGTTTCAAATATTTTCAACAGCGGTCAAGAAATGAAGTATATCTAATTAATTTATCCGCAATTTACTTCCAAGAATATAATTTAAATTCTTAAATTTAGTAATTACTTAAAATTTATGCGCAATTGTACTTTCAGCCACTCGATCTTATAAAAAATATCCTTCAATTTATGAAATTTATTTATTATTTAATGAAATTTGTTTAATATTTTTTTTAAATCCTTTATTTGCTCAAAAATTTTATGAAGAAATAAATATTTAAAAAAAATATGAAAAGTAGGTATGCTTTTATCAACAAAAAAAATTTATATTTTGCTTTTTAAATTAAGAATGAAACAAGAAAAGCATTCTAAATAATTATATAATTAAAATGAAAGGCATGAAGTAAGTTTTATTCAATATATAAATAAAATCCTGCATAGATATCCATTATTTTATTCATGAATGTATTCATATTCTTTGTTATTTATATCTTATCAAAGTAAGAAAGACTTCTAAAATATTAAATTAAAACATAATTTTTTCTTTCTCTTTTTGAAGAAGAAAGTTAAAAAATCAATTACGTACAAATATAAAATTATGACTCAGAAAAAAATGAATTTATATTTAAAGTTTCTTTTTCAATAATAAATAAAGCAATAACAAGTTCAATATAGAAATAAACAGTTTATTAGGGTTGTCTTAATTTTACTAAAATACTATTAATTGATAATTTAAGTTGTGTCAGAAAAAACCTTTGTATAGAACATTTACATATAGAACTCTGTTACTTACATTATTGTGCTCATTATTACTTTCTTGGTTCTTGACTAAAGAAAAAGTGGAATAACACATAACTTATCAACTTTATTGATTTAAAATAAAACTTCTCGGTTTTATTTTCCTTGATTTTTATATTCGATATCAAGTGAAGCGTGCATGTACGAGATTTTAAGACTTAGCAATAAGAATTAGTAAGCAAAGCACAATTTTAGGGTTGTTTATTTAACTGTTTAGACTAGAGCAATAAATAAAAAAATTGAATTACATAATTGACTTGTTTTGGCTATAAATTTGATTGAAAAAAACTAATAACATTTTACTAAGGTGTTCTTTGAAGTAAAAAATAGAAGAACTAAGTATGCCATAACAGTAAGGAAAAGAATACACAATAAAGATACTATTTAGTATTTTCCTTTGTGGATTGTTGATTAAATTAGAATTTATTATATATACTTTAATATTAAATTATTTTTTACTTACTAAGTCACATAATGAACAACGTTAACGTGCTAGAACCATGGGAGAACTAAATCAACAAATTAGCATTTCTAAAGTTATCAGAAACCACGTATTTTGCTTATAGTAATTCTTTTGTAACGTGTTTCTTTAAAAGTAAATAATTTGAAATCAACTTTAATTGAAATGAGAAAAAAATTAGTTGACTGGCAAATTTAATAAAAAAGTGGTTCTAATTTGTTTAGGAGAAACGTAAGAAATCGTCGCACTAGTATTGACGCCAAGGATTCTTAATTAATGTTATTACTATGTATTAGTTGAAGTAAAGAAAAATAAGCTATGTATTAAAAAGCAAAGTTAATGGAGAAAAGATGCTGATTTGGGAACCATAAGAAATCGCCTTACGCAGATGAGCCTTAATAATTTTAATAATATGTATTACTGGAATTGGTGTAGTTTAGGGCGATTCTTTTGTTACGTGGGTTAATTTTACATACCATATTTCAACTTTAACACTCATTATAATAAACTTGCTAGATATTTTTTATATTTTTCTTAATTTGTTGCTAAATCTACATGTGTTTTAAGTTTGCAAAAAGAAGATAGAAGGTGAAAATTAATTTGATGTAGATAAAATAAAAATTCTGAAATTTTGTTACGCGTGTTACCCTTTACAATGCTAGATATTCGAAACTTTGAATATATTCATTTAATTCTGTGAAGTATAAATGTGTAACATTAAGATATTTTTTTATAGAGAGATACGATATCAAAGCTGTGTTTAGTGATTTTTTAATTTTCTTCCAACAGTAAAAACTTTTCTATTAGGTGAAATTGGTGTGTTACGTGTGCTAACTGAAAGTTATGTGTGTTACCCTGTGTGAATATTTCAAATGAAAAGTCATAAATATTGCACTAAAACATTTATTTATTTTAAATTAACAGAAGAAAAACAATTTAGTTTAACAAGTTAAATAGTTAATGGTTTGGAAGGAAAGTTGTACCTCTTCTTTATTCTGGTTTAGAGAGTAAAACATAGCAAATTGTTTGCACATCTATTTCCTCAAAATAATTTCTGTTAGGAAACATAAAATATGCATCTTTGCCAATAATTTTCTGCATATATCATATTTCAAGTTTACAAGCATGTGCATTTGCGTCAATAATGTGCCCAAGATAGAGCATATCTCGTTTTAATTTCAGTTATAGGAGCTCTACTGATTACAACGCATCAGGAGGGGACAGAAACAGACGAACTGACTATTTGTGTGCCACAATCTGTGCATCTGCGTATGTTATTCAAGTATCTAGAGATACTTGTGCTTAGATTTTATGCTTTGTATTACCGTTGAAATGAATTGATCTTTTCAATTAAAATCATTATTTTTTGTTTGACTAATATGTAATACTGTTGTATTAGGCATGAGTTGACTGGTTAGCTTTGCAAACAACACTGTATAACAAATTAACTTTTTTTGTATAACAACACCATTGTTAAACTGATTTTGCCTTTTGATTCGCTCTAAATATTTTGTACAACACATCTGTCCCATACAAAGCACAAAAGATGAAATAATTCAACTATATATTTATTTTTAAATTCTTAACTTGGCTTATCACTGTAGAAGATTTCTGTTAGTTCATCTTTGGAAGTAGAATCATCTTTAAAAAAAAACGCCTCACAAACAGTCTTAAAATGAGACTGTGGGCACTATTTTTACCTTTGCCTTTTGTATCGGAGAATATTGCAAATGAAAAGCAAGTATCGTCTAAAGAAACAGCTACTGTGAATAGCGGAACAGAGGCTAGATAGCATAATGCCGATAGAAATTCGTTTGAATATTCAAAAGAATATGCAATTGCAAAGTCAACTTGAACTACCCTGATTTTAATGTTCTTTTGGAAAGCATCACCTCGGATTCTTTTAATTCTTACATATTATTGAAAGTTAGTCCAATTTCAAAACATTCTTCTTGCACATTTGTCCTCATATATTTTTTTATTATGAGCAATTGTCACCTTTTTCTCATCATTACCAAATTACAATAATACGGTTAAAAACCTATAACAAATAATGAGCAGTTTTCGTAAGTATCACAGGCACCCTTCCAACAATTTGATCCAAGATTTCTTTCACTTTATTTTCATAAATACTTTCACGATAACCATGTATTGTCATAAACTTGATTTTAGCCTTTCAGTAAAATAATGAAAATTTCAAGATATTTGCATTGATTCTAAGTGGTACAGTAGCAATACATTTTTTGGTCATAAAGCACAAAATTGGAAAATTAAAAAATGTTCAGGATGCAACTGACAAAAAGCAGTTTAAGCATCTCTTAGAAACATTGTTAGATAGTTCCTTCGTTTCATTGCCAGTTTTCGTTAATTAATAATTCATACAACCAACTCTTGTTTCAATTCAAGCATAGTATAAACAATCTCATTTCTGAAGAAAATTTATTTATTAATAATTATGTTCCTCTGAAATACTTAGTGGTGAAAATTTTACATCATTATCAATCTGTTTTGAAAGTTCAAGTCTAACTTTCCTTATTTCTTTATTTTCTTGCCTTTAAAGTGCAGAATCCGATGCTTTTTTTTCCTTTTTCTCCATCTTCTTATTCTTTTAACTCCAGATAAGGACACTATTTTAAACTTATTCATTTTATAATAGTTTAACAAATGCAGTCGAAATATTCTACTTAAACATAAACATATAACAAATAGAAGTTTAGGAAAACAATTTCCAATAGTTTCAAAATTATCGTCTTATTACGCATGCTTTTTTATTAATGCTTATACCGACCAGATTTTACAAAAAGCCTCAATCTTACAATTCCTTATTTGTGGCATTGAAGTTAGGCGGCGGTTATAAAAAATGTACGAACATAATTTCAATTTTTTATTTAAAAAAAATAAATAAATAAAGTGTATAAGTACCTCTAACACACATAACAGTAACACGCCTAACTTTCTGTTACGTGTGTTACCTTGAATAAAATTAATTCTAAAATTTTAACTTTAGGGCAGCTTTAATTCGAGAACTTTTTTCGTTGAATATCTTGCCTTCTTAATTTATAAAACAAAAAATTTTAAAATTTTCTATCTTACTAAAGTTATTGCAGAAAAAAATGCAAAATTATGTTACCTGTGTTACTGGGAAATTAGATTATCTTGATTAATCAACTTTTAATCACTCAAAAAAAATTAGGCCAAATTAAAAAAATATATAAAACAATGCTAAAAGAATTAAATAGTTATATTACTAAAATCTATTTTATTGCTCGTTAATATTTTAAGAACTCCATTAGAATATAACATAACAAAGTAGAGAACTCCTGTTAAAATTCAGAGTGTCCCATCTTTCGTTAGAATTCAAATAAATATTTCTTATAATTCAAAAAAAAACATCTTAACTATTAAAAAATGTACTTCTTATAGATTCCAAAATTTTGTCATTTTTGTTTTTATGATAATTTTGAAAGTTTAATCACTCACCACTTGTCGATTGATTTTTCGTAGTTTCAGAAGATATTTTTTCATGCTCTAGCAAAGATAGTGCATAAATATATTTTAATGAATCCATCACTACTCATAAATACTTATAATACTTTTTCCACTACTACTCATAAATATTTTAGACAGTGTATTAAAGATCAGATCTAGAAATGAACATGTCCCTATCAAGGTCATTCAAAAAATTAATTTCTTATCAAAATTTCGCCTTTAGTTTATTATCACTGATAAATGTATTTCGCTCAAAATTCAAATGTTGAAAGGTTATACAATAAGTATCTTAATGTAGATATAAAGTGTATATATTTGGTTAACTGCACCAATACTGAGCAGCCTTATTAACGATATTGTGAAATAAGTGTCTTACGAAAGGGATATAGTTCGGATACAATTACTTGATAGTGATAAATTTCAACTATCATTAATTAGACACGAATCATGCCTAGTGATGCTGCATTTCTATCCTGATGGAATGAACTAGAAAAAACATGTTTCGCTTAATTCAATAACGTAAAGCCACCGGTAGGGACAACAAATAATAATATATATTAAAAAAATTGAAATTGTTTTGGCTTTAATAATGTGTCAGTATATACCTTTCAGTTTTGTGCATGATTTCGTAGTGTTGTTTAGTACTGGTTTATTGATTTCTTTCTTCTCTTTTTTTTTATTCACCTCGTACGAAAAACGAATATCCAGCTAATACTGCAAAAAAATGGATTGTGAGAAAAGATTTTTAAAAAATTAGAATTTTGGAATAGCTTTCGTCAAATAAGATCAAAAAAGAAACATAACGCTTAACAAACAATGGGAGAGAGAGAAATAAGAGCGCCTAAGAAATAAGAAGAGATACTGTTGGTTCAGATTCATAGTATTTTAAGAATGAATTCGACGACTTCTACGCAATGATTATTTCCTAAACAATTTTTTCTTTCGAGCATTTTACTACTTCCGCTGATTGATTTTATCAGCGCATCAATTGATTTCAGGGTGTCTTAAAAATGTCATCTATTGGAAAAATCATCCCTAGCAACAATTTCACCCCAGTTGGGCTAATAATTGGTTCAATATGGATCCTATATGAACATGCACCGAGAGACCAATATTGGGATGTCTAGATTATTCAATATTGGTCCTATATAAGGCCAATATCAGACTGCCAATATAAGGCACAAATTGGCTAAATAATAAATATAAAATATCGGGTGAATCAGACAATTCTATATAAGGCCAATATCGGAGAAATAACGGCCTTTTGAAACCATATTGTGCCAAGATTCGTGAATATGGGACCAATGAGAGTTATTTTGCTGATAGGGGAAAGGAAATGTACAGTTGGCAGCGTTCTGTTCACGAAACTATGTCATTTTATCTTACCAAATTTAAAATTAGTTATGACGTTAATAAGTAAAAAAACTCACTTCTTACAAAACAAACACCATTCATTATTTTATATTTAATAGATTTAAGTAACAAAATGTGAACAGTCTAAAAAATTGTTCTTTAGAAATAAAAATTCAAAAATTTTATGTTTTTTAATGCAAAAATTGTTTGACAGATTTTGTTCAAATATTGTAATTAGTTGCTTAAAACTTAAAATGTTGAAAACTTTACAATTTAAATGATTTTATACCTTACAGTTAGAAAAAATGTCCATAATTATTAAATGAGACAATAAATAATTATTAAAAATATTATTTCACATGGAATTTTTTATGTGAATAAAGTAGTACTAGAATGGTGAGCACAAATTATTGGGAATAACTTGAAATGTTCTCGAGAAATGTCGATATCTTTAAAATCGTACTGGTACGGTTCCATGTAGAACACCGAAGTCAAGCATCACTGGCTACGGTCAAAAGGTGGGTGGGTTACCACCTTGATTAGTCTGTGTAGGGACAGAGGATGCGCAATATCGGCCCTCGTTAAACTGTTCTACCGTGAAGTGCTCGACTTCGCGTGCAAGTCGTCGGGCTACCAAATCAGGGGAGCCATCCTCTGTGCAGAGGATCAAAATTACGATGGCATGTCTTCGGATCATCCTCAGACCATCGCCATCCCAGACCATCGCCAATAGCCCATTGCGCAGCTCTAGTGCGACGCAAATAAAGTACCTTCCTACCTATATTTAAAAAGTAAAATGAGCAATTTTTGACACCTGTTCTGGTCTATTGGGATCATATTTCCTAGTCCAAATTCATGGAGAAAATGAACGTTTATTCAGAGTAAGTATTTATTTTATTACTTACATAATAGTTGGCAGTAACAAATTCAATGTCAGCTTTTCGAACCATCAACTCCTAATATGTGAAAATCTAATCATTAAAACAAATATTACTTCAGTTGCCTTTTTTTACATTATAAAATGAAAAGTTTACACTATAAAATAAAGTGGAAATTGGACACCATGGGCGGTATTATCCTATCCATTTCCAATTTAAGTTCGTTGTTTTCGTTACTTACTACTTTGTTACCATAAATTTATAAATTACATAAATTTTTTTTCTTGTGTTAACCATAAATTCAACTTATTTGAGTTTTAGACAGGCTGCCTTTAAACTTTAGTCAGCCACGAAAGTAATCTAACTAATAAATACTTTGGTTACTTTATTGCTTACTGAAGTCAAATTTCATAAATCTAAATGCATGGCCTGCCAACATTTAATTTTACGCTTATATATATATTCTGCTTTTTCTCTATATTTTATTTTCTGTTTTTGCGTGATATTTATACTTATTGTGTTCTATTTTATTTGCTGTAATTTTTTTGTAAAAATTTTTTGAGTACTCCTCACACTATTGTAGTGATATATTTTGCTTTGGCTATATTGATGCAATGTTAGAAAGCACTCTATCTTGCTGATATAATCGTGTGAGCTGATGAAAAGACTACATCTTTTATTTTCCGGATTTTTATTAATTGTTTTTCCTTTTTTCCGATTTTTTTTTCCGTCCTCTTGTTATTTTTATTTTTATTATTATTTTTCTTTCCCCCTTTTTTTCATTGTTCTGTAATTTTTTTCATGTTTTCTCTACATTTTGAACTTATTTTATGAGTTCTATTTACTTGCAGCTTATGCGCAGTAAATAAAACTTATTGCTTTTCTAAATTTTTATATATATA
>NC_092212.1:269693-275855 GCF_043381705.1 Parasteatoda tepidariorum | reverse complement strand
CACCATGTGATTACGAAAGATGAACTCCAAACACTCGTTCACTCGATGAAAAGACGCTGTGAAGCTGTCTTAAAAAATAAGGGTTATCCTACTAAGTATTGATTATGTAAGTATCACTTTAAAAAAATGCAAATCTAAGATAGATCTTACTATTAGTTGCCTAACTTTTTTTGTAATACTCTATTTATTATTAAATTCTACATTAAATTACTTTCAATTTGATACATAAATGTTTGTATTTAAGTGAAAATTAATATATTCTACAAGCACACAAAGTTGAAAAACATGAAACTTTCAAAAAATGTCCACACTTTTGGCCGCCACTGTATATATGTATAAGTATCGTCGAAAGTATAATCGAAATAAGTATTATCGATATAAGTATAATCGAAAGAGAATTTCATTATGATAGAAAGCTTAGAATCCTCTTTAGTTTGAACAAAAACATTATGCTTTTTAATAACTCATTATTTGATAAAGATAACAGCCTTCTTAGAACCTCACGAACTGGCAGCCAATCATTGTGGCATTCTAATTATGTAACTACACTAAATTCATGATTTAATCCCGTGATATTTAAGAAACTCTCAGAAATTGTAAAAATTTTAATCTCCTTGATCCGACTGTTTTGTTTGAAACCCGCATAAACAAGTCTTGATTCCCCCAAAACTTTAAAACAAAAAACAAAAAAATTAGCGAATGCAAACTTAAATACATTTAGACTTAATTGTATTTAGATAATCCGACTTAAATACATTTAGAGAACTTAATTATTGATCATTTAAAAAACAATGAGTTCAAATATGTACTGAAATCCTTTAAGAGAGTTTCAAATCTAACTACAGAGAAACGTTATTTTATTATAATTTTTATGATTGAATTAGACAAAAAAAAATGCTACCGATATTTATAAAAATCTATTTCATTCTTCGCAATTGAAATAAATTTAATGCTTCACGAATTTAGTTTAATCTATCTTCTCAGATGAAATCATTACGGTGGTGCTAATGTTTACGCTATCTAGTGTTTATCACCCTGTTTTTTTTCCTTTCTCTTTTTTGATTTCGCAAAGATAGCAATAAATTAAAGAAAAACTTATTTTCTAGAAGATGGTTGCCTCTCTACACTAAGAAATCGTAAGGATCGCCCACGTTCTTTTAGGTGTTCAGCGTTACATTTTATTTTATAGTGTACCCTACCAGACATTTTATTTAATTTTATAATAACTTAAGAGCTTGAGATTGCACTGTTGTGATGCAGAGTAAGTGCAATGAAATAAAAAAAGTTTAACATTCAGCTGAGAATTACCAGCTGTTAAATTTGAATTAGTATACGGACAACAGTAATGCACGCAAGTCAAAATTTTTGCTGTTTTTCCATTGATGGACCAAAGTAATCTTGATGATAACCATCAATAATTTCATCATGAACCATTATATTTTTTGATAGTAACCAACATAAGTAAACATCACCTTAATGTAGGACTGATTTATGGCGGTCCAACATAAGAATAGCAACTTGTTTTGATGGTTTGTTCATGCTAAAACCATCAGAAATTTCCATCGCAATTTCTTAGAAATCAAATTGTGGAACGATCATGAACATCCATCACACCAATGTAGGAGTTCGCATGATTTTTGGTGAACCAACATAAAAAAAATAGCAAAATTGTTTTGATGATATATTCCAACTGAACCAGAAAAATTCATTATTAAACCATCATGGAAATGCACCGTTGTACCATTATAGAACATCACGAATTTCCATCATAGTATCTTAGAAATCAAATGTTGGAAGGTTCATGAACAACCATCATCCCAATGTAGGAATTGGGATTGATTTATGATGGTCCTACTTAAAAAGAAACCAAATTGTTTTGATAGAATAGTCCTGAGAACCAAAAAGAATTTCAATTAAACCATCATGGAAATGCATAGTTGGAACCATCATGGATTGTTATTTCATGAGAATCAAACTTCTCTTGATGGTTGGTTAATCACCATAGTATTAAAGTAGCATTTTCCATCATGGAAGGATGAAAGTTCGTGGGCATAGCAAGCACCATGAACGCATAATGGAAAATGTTGGATGATGATGAACCATCAAATGATGCTGACTCATCGGGAATCACACCGAAACCAACATAAACCATCAAAATGTTTTGATGGAACCATCAAGAATTTTGACTCGGGCAACTTCAGAGATAGTATGCTGAAAAGGACATCTGCTGGCACTTGAATAGTAGTAAGTGAAGAAGTAACGAAAAATAGAGTGATTACGTCTTACTTGATATAAATCTTAACATTTATAAGTGAAATTTAAAAATCAAAACTAAATAAAGCGTGATAAAAACAATTAAGTCTTGTCACCGAGCACAATTATTTAACATTTAATTCTTATTTTTACAATCTGTATTCCTTAGGTTAAACTTTTTTTTTCAAGTTCAGATGCTTATTTTTTAAATCCAGATAATCGTCTATTTCGTTATGATTATCTTGTTAACAAAATGTTCTTACATAAAACTACAATAATCGTATACTCTGAAAACAAAATTAGCAAGTAGCATTAGAAACAACAACACAATGATGAATGCGAAGCAATTACGGAATTTTTTTTAAATGGAGCGAACAGGGAACGAACCTCCTAGTCTTATAAAAATTATTCTTTTTTTTAATTATTGTGATGTATTTACTTATTTTTAAGAGACAAAAATACATCCAATGCATTTACGTATGATCTATGCTTCGTCAGATTAGATTAGATCCACGATTTTGGTGCTAGATAAAACGAATGTGTATATAGATACTCCATTTTCTTTTCTAAATATTTGCACATTTTTCTATTAACATGAAAGTAATTAATCGATAACTATTTTGCGAAATCACGGTAGATCATATTAAAGCATAATTATTTTCCTAAATAACACTCAATTGACTTCTTTTACATGTGATACAGACGATTATATTCTGAAACAAGAAGACTATGAACATTCTCAAAATAAATGATTTCTAACATATTGCAAATAATGTATGACTCTGTCCTTAGAACTGACTTACACCCACAAACACGTGACTAAGGACTATTTTCTAAGGTTACAAGCTCTCACAAAACTAAAACTTTCAGTAAATATTTTTTGTTTTTTTATCTTTTTGAAGTTCCTTATCTGAAATCCGCATCGTTTTCCTTTTAAAATCAGCCGTTACAAATATCAGCTTATAGCTCAAAGACAATTAAAGAAACAATAAATGGAATCTACTTTACATACCAAATCATGCTTGATCGAAAATAACTCAATAAAATATCTACAATCTAGTAATCTAAAATACCTCGCTTAAATATTTGCAACTCAAGTTTGATTCAACGCAAAGCAAGTATTTGACTCTAACATAGATGCATTCAATTCAAGTTGAATGAAGAAAAATTTCACTCTTTCTTGAGAAGAGAAATTAACTCATTCATTTTAAGATATATATTTATATAATTTATTCCGAATTCTTGTTTCAAATCCTGCTCAGTAATCGCACTTAAACAAATATAAAAGATAGAAGAAAAAAAAGATTACTTTTCCGTTTTTTACAGAAGAAGCTGTAAACTAAAATGATGTAAGGAGGGAGGAACATATGTGAAAACTTCCATCGTCTTTTATGCCTCATTTCTTCTCGTATGCGAGTATCTCATGTAATATATTTGAGTGGAAAACACTATATATCAGCGCCTCGCATTATAGGTGAAAACTCTGGTGGAATTCTATTATAGTTCTCACAACACATTTATATGCATTGATTTATGTGGAGAGCTTCGTGAAAGGGAGAAAGAAAAGAACAAAAAATATGAAGGCAAGAGGTAAATCCATTATGCTTTACTATAACTAAACTTGCGATATTTTCTTTAGGAATAAAAACATCGAACATTTAGTTCGAACATATAAACAACATGCATTTTTTAAATTTTTGACATGATAAAATACTTCTTAATTTTTTCGAAAAAATTATTCAATGCGTACTACTAACCTAATACCAATTTAATTCGTTGTAGATTTTGGTTAAATTATCACAAGAACTTTAAATTAATTAATATTTCCTTTTTTTTCAGCTTTTATATGCCTTTCAGTTTTCATGAATTTTTATAGAGTTTTTTTATGTGCTATTGAATATATGTTTAATTTAAAATTTAAAGATTTGTCTTAAATATGACCGTTGATTTTAAAAATCTTTGACTAGAAAAAGCGGATTATTTATTCTTACTCATTTTCAAAACTAGTCAAACATCAGGCAATGTCTGAAAAATATACATCTGTTGCATCTCAGACCTACTGAAAGTCTCATATAATTATGACGAAGAAGAACAATAAAAAATTTTAAAGGAGGCAAAAGGGGGCAGTCTGTTCAAAAAGAGTGCAGAACTGTTCCCGATATTCCGTTATTTTGGGAACTAGTCCTTGACAGGTCAAAAAATGGCTTAAATTCATGGCTTACCAAATTGAGCAGAGAGAGGATTGTGAACTAATGTTCTGATAAGCAGTCATGGCCAGTCTAAAATTTACTACAACCTATTTTCAAAGTCTATTCAATTTCCGTATTACAACTTTCTTGTTTGCCTTCCCAGGATATCAATCCGATTGGGTTAATTTTGTTACGTCACGTTGTTGCTGCATGTAGTCGTCGCTACCTTAAATCGCCTGTTTTGATTTTTTTTTTTATTGTCGACAGCATCATCTGTTGACAAACTTCGTAACCAATTTAAAAAACTAGCAAGAAGTACCTGGTTTTCTATGCAGAGAACTGTAAATATTTATCTCCTTCCGAATCTTTTCCGATCTTTTTTCTAATATAAGGTCATTTTTGGCTCAATTGGTCTATTCACGTATTAATTATATATTAAAAAAATTTACAACAAATTAATTAGTAAAGTTGATACTTTTTAAGTAAAGTCTAAAAATAATATAGTGGATACTTTTGCTTACCTCATTTTTGTGATATTTGTACTACTTTCTTTTTTTAATAAAACTTCTCCATTTTTTACTATAAGTTTTCTTTACATAATTATAAACACGTAACATACGCCGTATTCTATTGTATTTGTAAACAGAGTTCGATTCAATTTATTTTATTTTCAGAATAATCTATGACGAAACTATATGATTATTTTAAATTTTTGCTTTTGTTTTCTTTATGTATTTACTTTAAAATGACCTTTTTTTTTCAATAGAATTGCGTTGTACGATCAGAATGTGCTGTAAAAGACATGTGGTAAGAATACTGCACACGAGTCAAACAAATTTCGAAAAATCATTTTCTTCCCATCAACAGTGTGACGTATAATATCCAATTGAGATATTGTTCCCTCATGTAAAGCTTCCTTCACTTCACAATCCTTTGAACGCAGCATTAAGATGTCCGATTCATGATGAACGGTCAGTAGAGTTTCGAACACTTTACGCAACGACCTCCCCTATCATTAGAGAACGGACTTCCGGAGCACATCTGTTATGCGGAAATCTCCAATTGTCCCCTCCCCCCGATAACTACTGATTCCATTCATCTGAGTAAAGATGTTCCTCAGAATATTCTCCTTCGAATGCATTCCGCTAACGTCATTTTACTCGATATCATCACTAAATATCGGCCTCTTTGCTTGGAAACGTTTTTCAAAGCTTTTTCTTCAAAGAAAAAAAAAATTTAAAAAAAAAACTTGCATTACGCGGCAGGCAAAGCTAACTATCTATATCATCTTTTGTCAAAAAATATAATTTAGGCTTTAGAACGGAAAAGCAACTTGAATATTTTAAAAGCTATTCAACATTTACAAAAATTATCAATATGGCAAGATCCTTCCCCCCCCCCAAATGAAAATCAATTAATAGCTCTCAATTTTATGAACCGGTTGCAGCAATTTTTAAAATATTTTATTTTATTTTACGACCGCCGTTGAACAGTCGACCCCATTTTTGGGTTTACGACTACTAACGTTCAACGCCGTAGCCTTGTAATTTTGAACCAATCCAAAAGACAAGGAAACTCCTGGATCAGTACCCCCAGAGGTATTGATTTGTTATGGGAACATGGAGGACTTTGAGACTCGACAGATTTAACGTGCATCAGTCACCATTTACTACACGGGGAGTCTTCGGCCGGCGAGGATCGAACCCACGACCTCTTGGAT
>NC_092212.1:153680-267562 GCF_043381705.1 Parasteatoda tepidariorum | reverse complement strand
ACGAAGCGGAATGTTTGGTGTATATATATATATATATATAATACATATTATAAATATAACACTTATTATACATCTAACACACTTTTTGGAATCGCGAAAAAATATACTTACTTTTATTTATTTGCGTGCTGTTAAACTGTTTTAATTTCGAGCCTTGATTATTGCTTCGTATCATTTGTACCGTGCTATTTTCAAACAACTTTTTAACTGAGTTCATATGATGGATAGTTCAGTGGATTGAGATGCGATTCGCTACTAAGAAACCTGATTGGACGCCACTTTCTTCGATAGCGTTTTCATAGATGATTCGAATATAATATCCTGGGATGTTCCAGAACCGTTCACCAAAAGTCTGGTTTATTGGTCTGATCTTCAATCTTGCATCATTTTTGTCCTCGGATCACTACTAAGACTCGAGTCTCATTCCAGTGCATATTTAATATTTGAACTGACACACTCCATAAACATAAATGTTTCAATGTGTTATCAGTTTGTGAGGTATTAAATTTCACTTTGCAATTCAAGATGATAATATTTATTTAAATTCGTACCAATCGCTAATCTCAGTTCAGCAATAGGCGGACGTAGAAAAAAAATTTCTGATGACCCAATTTCATTTTCACTACTATTGTTTATTTATTTATTTGAGTGTAAATAATTTCAACACCTTTGTTTGTTTATCTACTTGTTCTTCTTAGCTGTAAAAGGCAAAATGTTGAAAACTTTCTCTCTGTTAGCCCAAAAATGATATTCTGACTTCGGATAAAATCGATAAAAATTCATATGATAAAAATTCGGTCCTTCATTTCATCCTTTTTCTTGGCGGCTTCATGACGGAATTTATCATCACGGTTCGCTGACTCACACTCAAAAGGTTCTTCCCTTCCCCCACACAAAGTCACGTTTTGCCCCAAAAGAGTGAATATGCAAATGAAACATGGTGTGACTTAAAAATGTAATGAATAACAATGAAGAGGGGAGGAATCAGAAGACACTGTAAAAGCGCCGCTTCGTCAAGTGGAATGTTTGGTAATTAAAGAAAAAGAACGAAATGAAACTCATATTTTGAAATCCCTTAATCTCCGAGAATAAATTACGGGATTCCACTATGGCAACTGGAAAAAGAAAATGAATGTGATGATGTGATCGAAATGTTTCTCTTGATGTGCACATTTGCTGCGTGTCGTGTTTCTACGACCGTAAAATTAAAACAAGCCATAAACCATCCCTCGAATCTCTTAATAAAGAAGGGATCATTACATCTTCTGGAATGGATGCATCGAAACCAAACAAAAACAAAAACTGAAATAAATAGCTTGATCTTTTGATTAAAATAGATATCAAGTGTATCACTTATAAAAAATTATTCATCTAAATATTTCTTTGACTGCAGGAGTGTGGATTCCTGAACTCTTTAAGCTCACTAAGATTAAATCAGTAGATGGAAAAGAGAGTTCCGCTACACAAAACAATCCCCGACCGACAATGAAACGGAGATCTCTTTGCATACGGATCTCTTATGACAGTTTGTTCTTGTTTATGGCTGAAGATGAATATTGAGAATATCATTTGAGACAGGCTTATTAAGATGATCAATGCATTCAACTTAAAGATGCGTTGATTGCAAATTAAATTGTTTCAGTTGTGGCAGTACTACGCTTAAAATTTGTCTGCGTTTAGTATTGTTGAATATATAACAAGGAAGAAATCTGTTCGATTATACGAATTATTGCTTTCATATTTTATTTAAAACGTTAATAGTCCTATAATTGTCCTTAGATAAAGATTATTTTATTTTATAATAATTTATTTTATATTTTATAATCGTCGTTGAACATCCGACCCAATTTTCGGGTTTACGACTACTAATGTTCAGCTCCGTAGCCTTGTAGTTTAGAACCCAATGCAGAAGACAAGGGAACTTCTAGATCAAGCGTAGATGGAACTGATCCGTATTTGCGTTAAAAGAAGAGGAAAACAGCGAAAACCTCCCACGATTAGTCTGACGGCAATGGAACTCTAACATATGATCCGTCTACCGCTGAGGATATTTTACATCAGCAATGTGGTCGGTGAGAGCCGGGTACGGAGTTCGTATCAACCGGCCACTGTCGGGGTTTGAACCCAGTTCACCAGCTCAAAGCAAACGCTCTATCCCATGAGCCACCACTGCTCAAGACAGTTTCATTAAATATTACTTTTCCTTACAAGCATTTGTATTCGTTAAACATACAAATTAATTTCAGCTTGATAAAATGTTAGAAAACTTGGTTCGCCTACATCCCGCCCCATAATGGAAAAAAAGGAAGTTTTGCTGCCGGCCAGTGGTCAGTTGCAGCATTTTTAACTGCGATCTTTTTTTTCAAATGATAAAAATTTTAAACGATGAAGAAAACTGCAGATATTAAAAACGAAAGATACTTTTTTAAGCAATTCTCAAAATATAATAAATATTACTAGGCAGGGTTTTGAAAAAGGTCGGCCTATTCTGAAAAAGTTCGGTTTTTATTTTTAAAAAAACTAGGACGGATGGAGTTTTTTTTAAATTCCAACTTTGATCTAAAAAATAAAAAAAAACTTTTTTTTTTACCGCAATATTCACGATTAACATTATATGAATAGGTGAATTTATTTACTGATTAAATATACAGTTAAAATTTGTCATGATGTGATGTATGTCAGCAAAAAGCATTAATATATTATTACAGCTAGTGTATGACGTAAACAATTACTAACTAGTGCGAGTTATGTAATTGCGCAGTGATTTATAAGTTATTTTCATGCCTTTAAGTTACAAAAGTTTCACTTTAAATTTCTTAAAGTAAAACTTGATTTTCAGAAACGTTGTATATAATTTTTACTCAAAAAATATTATAGTTCAAAAGCAAATTTAACTATAATTCAATAAAAGGCGTTATAATAGTATAATGCATTGTTAAGCAATCCAGTATACCAATCCTTAAAATCTGAAAAATGTAGGTTGATTGTTACCATAATATGCAAAGTAGCTCAGACATAAAACAAAAACTTGAGCCATTTATTTTACCTTGAATTTAATAAAACGTTAATATTTTTTAATTAATAATACAAGTCTACCTATTTATAGTTATTTTGTGTATTTAGTTAGAAATAAAATTTAAAACAGATAGAAAAATTGGTAAATTATTTTCAATGACCAAAGGCAGAGTTTAAAATCATCTGCTTTAAATTACTCCAGTATAAGCACTTTGATGAAGAATTTTCAATATAACTAATATTTGTTCAAAATTATAATATATTTGGTTGCAAGAGTTGGGAAATTGATTTCCACATAGTTATGTTCCAAAAATATTATCTTTATCTTTTTGAAATCTTCAAACTAAGTAAGTGCAGATTCATATTGTTTCTAACACCTTACCATTATATCGTAATTAATTTACAACATCACACTTCCTTCCCATATTTTGAAAAATACTTTGTTTCAATAAAAGCCGGCTTTTTTTTTATTTAGTTTAAGTTTACCAACTCTGCTACAAGGTCCTTTTTTGAAGCGAAAAAATAAGGTAAGAATATATAAAAATAAGGTATTTTTCAGAATATTATAAAATATTCATTCAAATTTTACGTTTTTAGAAAAATAGTTATGAAATGCGCTTGGGTGCTTTTCGGCAAAAAAATGGGGATGAACAGACAATTTTTTGATCACCATTTGCCCGATTTAATTTTATTGCCGCCCTGTGGCCGGCAGCGACCACCAACTTTGCACTATAACCCTTTGTTCAATATCTCAGAAATATCGAGCTAATTTAGCATGTTTGTCCTAGCATCCTTGCCACCGCTTCTTGTAACCCCAAAACAGTTGAAAATAGGTTGATGATCTTATAGCTTGAGCTTGCTCGTAGTATCAACGGAAATAAGATTTGAAATACAATCCAATACCCATTTGATTCATTTGTTATCAAACGAACCAGGATAGAATTGAAATTAATTTGTATCGAACACCCTCCCCCCGAATTTTCAAATCGCTAATTGTCTTTTTTTTAAACGATACATGCATATATATATATACATATATATTCTATATATATCTCTTGACTATGAGAATTATTTTTATGATTCGAGTATCTGCAGTTGATTCAAATAAAAAGTCATCCTATTTATCGCTACCTAATTTGCGAATATAAGAGTAAAAAAAAGAAGAATGGAAAGACAATTCTATGTTAAATCATTGCCATATTTATTCCTTTTTATTATTCTGTCGTTCTAATAAATTAAAACAAGTAATATTTTCGAAACATAAAAAATCAAACTTAACAGTCAAAAATGTTTTCTTTTTTTATTTTAGCAATTTTCAGTCATATAGCTTATTTAAACAATACAAATAAAAATAGAGAAAGAAAAAGCAAACATCTACACAAAAACAAAATGGCGCATGTTGCACCATAATTTCCTTCAAATACGAAGCAACCATTAACGTACCAATATTATCGTTCAACATTCAACCGATTTTTCAAAGAGTGAATTCCAACTTAGAAAAAATCAGTTTTTTTCATAAAAATATTTGTAATCAACGGATCAAGACTTCGTGCTATGTATATTATTATAATATTCTGATACAGTTTGACGTTTTTTTTTTTAAAGTTTTAAAAATAATAACAAATATTGTTCATTGACAGAATAAATTCACTGTTTTCAAGAAGCCAATTTATGATTGTTATATTTTATATCTAAATCCCATTTTTTTTAAGCAACAAACTACTACATACAACTTTCTATATATTTAGAAAATTGTTCGAAAATATAAATTGAAGGATACTCTCAAAATGAGAGGAACAGTTAGCCATTTATACACTTCTGTCAAAATATAATAAATAATGATAATATTCTCAAACACAATAGTAGCTGACTTAAAAAAATCGCAAACAGAGTGTCAGAAAAAAAGAACTCGGTATTCGAAATTTGAATACATATCTACAACTGCATCAAGAGTGTTTTTACTTCAAGAAAAAAAAGAGAATCAAATTCGAACTTGTGTTTAACTTTGTAAAACGAAAACTTCTTTTTTTGAATCAACAAAAAGAAAAAACTTCCGAATCAGGAAGCTGGAAAAAAATTCTTACTGGCAGATAAGCAGAACTCACCTGTGCCGGGGAGTTTTCAAATTTGCTTGGAATCTAGTATTCTACTCTATGTTTTCAAGTCAGCCCTCCCCCTCCCTCTCGAAGTGTGCAGAGAAAGAGAGCAAATTGACTCTCTTTGAATTTAAATATGCAGACAGAAATTCTCTTCTTATTAAACTGTCAGCAATAATCAGTCACTCGGCTTTAAAGAATTGAATTGTCCTCTTTCTCTGCTTAAAAATGCCTTTCAATGGTCTCTTATGGACTACAAAGTAGTTTTTATTTATATTAGCTCTGTTTGGCTGAATATAGAAAGAAACGTTACTGCACGTTCAATCACTTTTAGATGAGTCCCCCCTCTTTATTAAAATTCCTCTTTAGAATGATTATGTCATAAAAAAACAACATTTTTCAAAGCAAAGTTTCATTTTTCTTATCCTTAAACTAAAAAGTAAATCAATAAATTAACTCATCCTTATTTTACTCTAACTGAATACCCGTTCTTCGTACCGTCGAGTGACTGATTGCTGCAGACAATGTGTACTGCAGCGAATGCAACGTTTTTTGAACGAAATCATCTACAAAACTGAAAGATAAGTGAAAATAAAATTACTAAATCTGAAATAACTCTAATTTTTTTTTCATTATCATTATTATTTATCCTTGCCGGTGAAACAAAACACATTTTTAGAAGTTCATTCGATCCAATGACTGCATCGTTCGAACTCATTTTTGCATGAGGCCAAACACATAATAGACCTCCAACTAAGTGATTTTCCCTAGTACTCATCCCATTCGAGTTCTTTTGCATAAATCTCTTTTCACAGTATCTATATTAAAAATACACAGTATTTGCGCAGTATTACTTGGTACCAAAAGTACCATTCATTTTGCTTTTCAGTATTCTTTTGCTTCACTTATAAATATACTGACATAAAATAAAATATACTGACAATAATACAGTGAACTTAGTCAAAAACAGTATGGAGATTTTCAATACTTCTCCTAAATGAATTAATATTATTTTTCCACTCATTTCGTTATTTAGTACAGAGCATATTTTTTCCACATTTCAATGAGTGCATCATACAAAAATGAATCATATATCATGAACGTCCGTAACGGTATAGCGACTTATTATATTTGTCCTAAACGAATTAGTTCCATTTGTTCATTCATTTTGCTTATTAGTATTTTTTATTTCCATACCGTTCATTTTAAAATATTTAGATGGATAGAGATTCGTTATAAAACACGGTTGGATACATGTTAGTGACGTCATCGTAGGTAAAGTGTGGCATGTATCGATTCAGTGGCCATTCCGGTTGGAGACACAAGCGAGGCGTCACAAACAGGTATCCAATTAAGCCTGATTTTCATTAGGCATAATCACTTCACTTTTTTTCCAGTTTCAATTAACAAATTATAAGGAAATGGAGCCTTTGATTTCAGATGACACGTTGTGCTGGTCATTGAGTTTGTCTGACATAACGAATAGCGCTCGCCTCCCAATGAGGTGAACCGGGTTCCAGCAATGGCGGGTCGATACGAATTCCGTATCCGGCTTGCTCCGACCACAGGCTGAGGTGGAATATCCTCAGTGGGGAACGAATCACGGGTTAGAGTCCCCTTGCCGTCAGGCTAACCTTGGGCTGTTTACGTGGTCATCTTCTCCGTGTAACGCAAATGTGTGTTAGTTCCATCAAAAAAGTCCTCCACGAAGGCACATTTCTCCCTATACTTGATCCTGGAGTTCCCTTGTCTTCTAGATTGGGTTCAAAATGACAAGGCTACGTAGTTGAACATGAGTAGTCGTGAACCCAAAATATTGGGCTTAAACGACGGTTATAAAATATAAAACATCAAAATTTGTTTGATTGCCAAAGCAAACAGACAGAAAATGCGAGGGAATTGTTAGAAAAACCTCTACTTTTCATCAACTGATTTTAATTTTTTCATCCCGCTTCATCACATTCATTACGTTTCTTCCTCGTTTGAATATTAATGTGAGATTTCTGATGCGAGTACTTTTTTACTTATTTCTTTTAATTCTAAAAATACATATGAAGGACGGAATGCGTTGTGTAGTATAATGATAGGCACGAACTTATTAGCTATTTTTAGTTCAACAATTCACAATTTTGCTTTTAAAAAATATATTTCTAACAAAACAGAAAATGACATCAATACATGTTGAAGTATGTTGAACTTGATAATTGCAAAGATTCAATTCCAGTGACGTTGAGGAGACGCTCCTACCCTAACTAACTAATAGTTTACCTTGGGTGACATTAAATTTCTTAATTAGAGAACGAGTTTTGATTGCCTTGGCAACAAAAGTTTTAGACTGTCCATTTGGGTATTTTCATGTGTGCTTGATTTATGTTGTTTTCAGCTTAGACTGCTATAATTAGAAATTTAACTTAATCATTTATTGTTGATTTTATTGTATGAGTAGAATGTATTGTTATGAGAAAAGAAAAGCTGCTTTGTACGATTAAGATTAGATGTGATTACACTGTAAAGAACGTGAAATCATTTATTACAATGTAATGATTATTTTTGATTAAAAAAAATAACATTTTTAGTTTCAAGCTTTCTTTATTGTACCGAATTTTTGTTATGCGATTACAAAAAACGTCTATAACTTATAAATATTTATTTAAAGGGTAATAAATCCTATTTTTTATTTTAATTCAATTATTCATTTTATGAATTGGCTTTGTCCAGTTATAACCAGACAAATCGCAGCTGACATACATTGTTTTTATCGAGGACGTTACTAGCCTAGCAGAAGTCACATTGCTTTCGCTTGATACTCCATTTAAAGTTGATTTTCTTAAGTTCTTATTTTAAATGTATCTCAAGTCATGTCAAATAATATGACAATAAATACATTGTTGGTGAACATTTCGTTTCGGACGAACCTCAAAGTGTGTGCTTAAAAATATATAGACAAAACATTAAATACCTGTTTAAAAAACTAAATGTATTTAAAAATGCTTGTTTAACAAAATATACATAGTTAAAAATGCGCGTAAGAAAAGAATGGACATTGCTTAAAATGCGAATTTTTAATGTAAGACAATGATTTCAAACGTACATTTTTAACACGCGCTTTACTCTTACAAATGGCACATCTCAAAGCGATATAAAAACCCAATTAAAGTTTTTTTAAACAATGCGACGGACAATGCAAAATCCGTTTCAAAATACTTTTAAAACAGTTTTGTTTCTTTTGTTCGAAAATAAGTTTATTTAATTTGAAATGCTTTCAGTCATAAAATCATTCCGTGATTTCATTCGGACAAAAACAAAAGGTGGGGGTTAAGTGGTTAAAAACTGTTTCAATGTGTTCTGTGGAATGTTCGGCGGTTCTCAGTTCAATAACAAATAAAGAAGTTTTTGTCGGGGATATTTGTCCCTAACTATTCTTTTCTGTCTTCTTTTATTTGTTTCCTCCGTTCCATTTCCGTTCAGTTAAGGTCTAATATCGCTCCTTTTGGCTCGGCTACAAATCGTTACTCCGAGAAATGAGAGAGGGGGGAATAAGATCTCCTCAGGAAAAAAAAAGTTGAAATAAAAGACAAAAAAACGTCACAGTATTTATTATTCAATTTCTTTCTCTTTTATGCATTTATTATTATTTTAAACGCGCCTGTCTGCTTCTAATATATAGCCCGCAATTACAAAACTCAATTTTGTTTTATTCACGAAGCTTTTAGTTCTGTTTATTTCCCCCAGACATTTTTTTTTTATTTCAGTGAATGTTTTGGTGCCGTTTATAAATAACTTCTTTTATAAACATCATTTCTCGAATCCAAAATGATACCTCGAACAAGATGCGATGAAAACAGATAATGATAAGAGGGTTTCGACACGAGAGTCAAGAAAATGGTACGACCTTCTTTATTTTTAAAAACCTATTTTTATTTTTATGAAGAAATGTTAATAAAAATTGTGTTCCCATGCTTTTGTAACTCAGCTTAGAAAAATGTGTCTTCAAAAAAATTTTTCGAAGGTATTTCATTGCTTTTGTTGTTTAATGATTAATTAATAATTATCTAATAATGATAACTTATTTAATAAAAACTATTTTAATTTTATTAAGCATAGTTAACTCACTTGTTTAACTTTATTAAATGTATTTAATTAGCTTACTTAACTTTAATAGGCTCACTTAGCGAGCCTATTTAACTTTATTCATGTCTCTTACTTTTTTTAAACGAATTTACAGAAAACAATATTCACGCTTAATGTCTATTTTCCAAAAAAAGGAAATGAAAACTGTAGAACAAAATGTGAAGAAGTGCAGAATTTTGTTTACCTAATTTCATTATAGTCTTTGTATATTTTTCTTCACATGTTTATGATTTCTGTGCTGCAAAACAAAATGTAATGTCAAAAAAACTGAAAGCATTCTCAAAAATTAATCAATAAATAAAAACTAAAGAAATGCAATAACTTTTAGATCAATTGTAAATTTGAAGAAAAAAAATCGTGTTAAGTTTTTTAAAAATATCCTTTATGCAGTTCTAATTTCAACTCTTTAGTTGAGGATTTCTGCTGTCTGCAGAGTGCCACGCAAGATGTTTTTTTACAACGAGATTTAGAGTTAACACTTTTGAACAAATAATAAAATATTTTATTTTATTCTACTATACTCGCTTTACATTTTTCTATACTTTTCATAATTCCACGTTTTCAAGTCTTATCAGCAAAACAAAGTGTAACATAAAGTTTAACACCCAAAATAGCGACGGTTGCAAATTAAGAAATTAAGAAAATATTACGAAAGTGAAGGGGTTACGAAAAATCAGAATTGTGAAGTCGATATTCTCCTCTGGAATTTCGTGGGACTTCACACTGTATAAAATTTTCCCATTGGAAGAAATACATTTAAAAAAATACATTTTTACAAACTATAGGGATTTTACGGAACACTATTATGATAAACCACTATAAATGGAAAAGTGACGTTCGTTTTCACATGAAACTCGAAAGAAAAAGCCAGAAAAAAAAACGAACCAGTTACTTTTTCCATTCTGTAAAATGATGTAAAAAATTTTATACCATACAATTCAAAATTTTTTCGACCATTATTAAATTAAGTAATAAAGAATAATAAATATTTACTAAAAGTCATTTTTTGGTTATTTTGAATTATCTTTGGATAAATGAATTTTATAACTATGTGCAAAAATTTTTCAATTCGCATAAAAAGTTCTCGAGATACAGCGAAATACGCAAAAAGGTAAAAACATTATGGGGTCCAAGTTGTGGAGCGCTTTCTTGACCAAACTATTGGGACCTGATTTCCCAGATTGCGGCAACCTCCTATATTTTGGGAGTCAGAAAAAAAAGGCATGTTTATTCAGAGAAAGTACGTTTTTGCGTCTTATTTCGGAACTTAAATATCATATGCACTTATTAAATAGCATATTTGAGGTCACCTCTTTGAGCCATTAGGATTGAGCCCTAGAACGTAAAAATCCTATCATTAAATCAAAAATATATCAGGGCAATCGTTTCTTTTTTTTTTTTTATAGCATTGTACAGTCCTAAAAAAAAACGAATCACCCTGAATAACTTTCGTTCTAATTGTCGGATTTTCACGAACTAAGTGGCAATCTTAATGGTTCCTGGTTGTGACTTCAAATATGCTAATTAATTGGTGCTAACTACTAATTAAGTTACAAAATCAGACACGAAAACGTACTTTCCCTAAATAAAAATTTTTTTTTACATATCTGGAATCCTGACCCTTAAAATAGGGGGAATAGGCAAAATTTCGAAAAAATTGGGTCGTAAATTGGGTTGTAAATTGGGTCGCAATAAAATTTATATATATGGCGAAAGTTTAGAAGAAAGCCAAATTACCTCGCCATAGAAAGTGAAACAATTTATAACAACCATAAATAAACTGAATGAATGACAAGACATCATAACATTGTGCGTCTCTGTCGCTATAGGCAACCGAGAAGAGAATTTTTGGATCTGCATTCTGGGCAAAGAAAATAGTATTCTTTTTAATACTTTGAAAATAAAATTTGAATTTAAAAGGAAGAAATAAAAATAAAATTATTTTTGATTTTCCAATAATTCACAATTTGAACGTTGAACTTATTATCTGACATTATTTTTTAAAGATGTTGCTTGTATAAAAATGTTGACCTAAAACCAAATTTACATAAGATATTATAAATTTACAAAGAGTTGTAGGGCTAATTGCTTTTACACCTCAGTTCAAGTTTTTCAGGTAAGGAAAAGAAGAAAAAAAATCCTGCATTTTGATGAGCAATCAGATGGTTTTATAAAATTCACGGTATTTCTTTTCGATAAAATTGAAATATGTACATATAATAAGTTTCTTTGTTTTATTCCTTTATTTAAAAACATAATTTACTATTCTCACCATCACTACCGACATCTGAGACGATAGCCTCATTTTAAGTAGAGTTCGTAAGGTCCCTAAGAAGTTAAAAATGCGGCGGCAAATCTAAGAAGATGTATTTTATTATGTTTATATTCACCACAACATTCAATATTTAATTTCAAAAACTCGTAAATTTGTGGTCACGTAATGATGGGTTTCGAAATATAATTTTAAATTTAATGATAACTTTATAATTACTATCGATACTGATACCACAGTGTTCTTAATTCATTAAGGACCAGATTCTTGACTTTTGAAATGAAAGGTCAAATTTAAAATTTAAAATAAAGAGTTTTAAATTTTTGAAAAAATTGAAATTCATCAGAAGTTGGAGTCAATTTTACTTAGAGTTTATCGTTATATTTTGCAGTTGTAGATTATTTAGAGATTTGCTAATTTTAATTAAAATTTTACTAGTTTTAATTATTGAATTAGTGAAAATAATGTGATCCCTCTACTCTTAACTATTTCCAGCATTTATGTAAACAAATCCTTTCATTGGCATCTTTTTTATTTTCTGAAATTATTAGAAGATGGTCGCAGAAATTATAGGTGAAAAAATAGCTTAGCAACAATATTTAAAAATTAATGCTGTTGGTAGGAACTATTCAACCCACCGGTTTATATAAGGTAAAAATGTTTAATAAAAGAAATTATCTGAAACTTATATAATGCGTATGTGGTAGATAACTCTTTTAACTTTTACTGAGTTAAATTAATAATTTAACTTTTTGATCAATAAGTCAGTGACATTCTTTGGTTAAATAATCTGTGGCTTAATTAATAGAAAATTGGAAATAGAATCAAAATGTTTGAATTCCTTCCTATAGGATTTAAATGGATATCTTTTAAGCATTTCGAACATTGCAAATATTGTAAAACATAAATTAGCTGAATGCCATAAAACTTCTCATTTTTAAATGTAAAAATTATATAAAGCAAATAAATATTTTGTAAATTTATATTTTGATTATTTAATATAAATGATTTATTTAGTGTAGTGTAGCAAACTTTTATGTATTCATTCCTAACATTTCTTTTATTTCAGTTGCTTTGTAACAGTCTCGTTTTACAAAAACTAATCAATTTTATCATCGGATTTTAAATTGCGGGGAGTGAGTATTTAGAGGATAAACTAACTCAGAAATTGTACTAAATTATTTTTTTATGATTCGCCGAAGTATTGTTAGAGATTCGCTCTTTGAAAAAATGAGTCCAAATCTTTAAAAATGTTAATTTCTTGAACTATGTTGATGTATGTTAATTGAAAAAAATATAAAAAATGTCAATATTTTGACTCAAACAAAAACATATTACAGCGGATCATACAGTTTAAGTAGCAAGGTTAGAGAATTCAAAAAAAAAGTAAAAAGATAATAATTCATAATGATTTAGTTTTCAGCTGCTTACTAGGGTCTTCGTTTTTGCTTCATCATGGGAAAACTAATGGCCAATGTGAAAATTATTTAAATAACCATTTATAAAATACACATGCCTTATAACATTTGTAAAATAACAGGTATTTTTCCGAATTAGAATACTTGAAGAAGATAGCTGCCTTCCAATATAAGAGTTCACTCTTGAAACTACTGATCATGCATGAAATATCCTACTACCCTACGCCTGAGCTCAAGAATTTGCACTTCGTTTGATTTGCGAATGATGCAAAGTAAACTTGGTTTCTAGTAAAATGAATGGATATTATTTACACACTCATTTCGTTAGTTTTGTAGGATATCTACCACTACAAAATTACAATTACAATTCACTGAGGTTAATAGACCTCTCACATTCAGCACTCAAAAAGTACGGTGATCTTAATACAGCTCTCCCGGCTTCTCACAAAACAGCAATGAATCAGCAAGTGGTATCCGTTTATCGAATTCTATCACAGATTTATAATTCTGGTGGGGGAGTACTATAGGGTATCTACCTCTGCAAAATTACAATTACGATTCACTAATATATAAGACAAGTTAACTTGATTCTATGATGGGGTACCTTTTCATAGATGACGGTTGACATGATCTATAACTTCCAGCCCCACAGTTTATTAAAAAAATAATTTGAAAAATTAAAAGAAAGGAAAATTTCGGTTTGTAATACTCCAAACTAAACAAGAGTAACACTTGTTACAGTTTTAAACTCCGATTTTCATGAGATAACTTCTTTTGCCGACGATTTTGTCTGTGATTAATTAAAGCCAGCTTACGCATTCTTGTAATTTTTGCATTTCATATTTGAAATTTTAAAGTCGAATGACATGCATGAAATGAACCCTAGTTCAAAGAATCAAAGTTAAATAGTTGCAAGACCGATTGTTTCGAAAAGAATTAACTACTTTGGTGCAATTAAACAATTATCAATGAATTATAAATATTCCTGTTTC
Organism: Parasteatoda tepidariorum; assembly: GCF_043381705.1. Taxonomy (NCBI): domain Eukaryota; kingdom Metazoa; phylum Arthropoda; class Arachnida; order Araneae; family Theridiidae; genus Parasteatoda; species Parasteatoda tepidariorum. The sequence continues at coordinate 253,638 of NC_092212.1, read as the reverse complement.
CTTATTGCGAAATATTAGATCCAAATTTGCATTAATTATTTCTTCAAAACGTGTTTTAAAACTATTATTATAGGTTATTTAAGTAGAAAAAATTCTAATGTTAGAAAAAGAAATTACAATTTTTGAGATGATGATTCTAAAAATAGCACGTTTTTCGAATTTCGTTACAATTTTTTATTTTAGTAGTTGCTTAACAAAACAAGGCATATTGAACATTTTCCTGATATAGCAATATTTTTTTGAACTGTGCAAAAGTTGAAAAATAATATAAACAACTTTTTAAACAGATATTTTCAACTTTTTGAAAGAAAAGGGTAACTTTCTTTGAGTTAGCGGGCAAGAATAACTTTGAACGTCAAAATAAAATTGTACGTCCATAGTTTTTTGTTCATTTAAAAAACAAAACAATATGTTGTATTTTTTTGCTGTGCACACATAAGAATTCACTTTTCCTTACTCAAATAAATAAGAAACAATAAAAAAAAGAAAATTAAAATTTTATCTTCATTTTTTGAAAACAATAGTAGGCTTAGTAAATAGTCAGCTGTTCTGCATCGAATGATATTGATCAGTAGAATATTTTTAATTTAAGTTTTCTTTCAACAAAAACTTAATAATAATTTAAAATGTAATTTCATTTTAAGGTAAAACATAAACTAAAGTACTAAAATATTTGATTAGTATATTAATGGAAAAATAATATATATGGTAGCATAAAGAATAAGATTTTGCGAAACGTTAAAATTGAATTAAAAAGCTAGAAAAATAATTCTGCGAAACACGCGCAGACAGGTAATTTGCAAATATATTTTAAGATTAAGACGACGTATAAGATGTAAAGAAGTTTTAAGATGTTTAAAAATGTTAACTATGCATACGTATTAATAATTATAAAATAGATATTGAGAAAATTGATAAAGATGCAATTGCAAATCTATGCATACTTTGCTATATTATTGAAATTGTATCAATTATTAAAACAACAAACTAACAATTAGAGTAAGAGAAGCTGATATATAATTACATTCTATGAGAAACATGCTGTTACAAAACTCAACATTCGTTAATAAAATGTTTTTATTCAATAAAATGTTTTACTCAAATCTCTTTTTCAAACTAAGAATAAATTTTAAGAAAACTAAAAAAACATCGTATTTTATAATTTAAAAAAAGGATTAGAAATCGGTTATCAGCGAAAATATATGAGCGAAATTTTACTCTATGCCCGCGTAAATCAAGTCCTCGTAAGTTAACCACATTTAAAGATTAATCGTCGCATTTAAATATTTCTTCATTGTTGCCAAATTATATTTTTAAAAATAATTAATTTTAATTTTTCTCGGCTTCTACCATATAAAAATTAGATTTTGATATAGAAAAATACGTAGATTAATACGATTTAAAAACATTTATACCTAATAATTCAAAATTTTTTCATCCACAATGAAATAAAATAATAAAAAATAATGAATAATTATTAAAAATTATTTTTTGAACGAAATTATCTGTGGGTAAATGGTTTTAATAAATGGGGGCAATTTTCTTTGAATTGCTTTATTGGTTTCAAAAATATGACTAAAAACGCAAAAAGTGAAATTAACATTAAGGGATCCGAACTTTGGATCACTCCTGACCAAACTATGGGGACCATATTTCCCAAATTGCGGCTACCCCTATATTTTGAAGATTAAGAATCCAAATATGTTTTAAAAAAATATGTTTATTCAGGGAAAGTATGTTTTTTGNATTAATAGTTAGCACTAATTAATTAGCATATTTGAGGTCACCCCCAGAAACCATTAAGATTGACACTTAGTTCGTGAAAATCCAATCGTTAGAGCAAAAATTATTCTGGGCAATTGCTTTTTTTTTTCCCGGACTGTACCTATCCTTAGACTGAAAACAAGACTATAGAATCACAATTTATGAAAAAGGAATGAAGAATGAGATGGTTTTATGCTTTTTCAATGGCAAGAAGAAAAAAAAACATGATTAAATAATATCGAAGAGTATCCTTAAGCTGACAAAAACAGTTAAGTGCGGAAATAAATTTTAGAAATCCCGCACAGGGTGCGGAATCAAAATCAAGCAACGACGCACATACAACGACGTATGTCAAACGCAGGGCAAATGGAACTGCTATAAATTTTCCAAAAAAACGAGAAAGAATTACATTTTTATGTCATAAAAAATAACTATTGATTTCCTAAAAGGCTACCAGTATTAGCAATTTGTTAAATGTATCAACAAAAAAAAATAATAAAATACATAAGATGTTTTATAAGAATAATGCAAGGTGAAAGCTAGGGATCCATTCTGTTTTGGATCAAATGCTTCGAACTCTTGTATTCAGCTCAAGAATGTCAAGGGTTGTGTCTCCTAGGAACTGTGTCTAGGGTTGTGTTCCGAATGTTTAACATTGTGCAGGGCCTTAATTGTATTGCAGGATTCTACTTATTGTATGCACTATTTCTCCAATCAAGAAAATAAAATCAGTCAAAAAATTTTCAAGACTCAAAGTTTGCCATCCAAGTCGAGGCTTGGGTATATAATTGGCTTCGGATCACCAGCTCCTCCCCCACTGTCCGGCAATTTTAAATGCTTAGACGTTCTAGTGTTAATATGAAGGAAATATAACACCAAATAATATTCTTATTCTATTTTATAGAAATTTCAAGTTTTAATAGTCAATGATAATTTTATATTTTACAAGACAAGTACACAAGTGTCAAGAAAGAAAAAAAAAACAAATTCCGAGGACCAAAGTCGATACTCGACATCATCTTTATTACATCATCTTCCCGGATTCGATACACCTAAAATTGTTTCCTGTTCCACAAGGAAGACGAAACCCCATTATTAGGAAGTAAACTAACATTCTAGTAACGATCTCCGAAAGAGGGGGCTCTCTTTCCCAAAATAAAGAAATATGTAGTAAAACAGCGAAGAAAGGCAATGACTTCGACACGTTTCTGGTTTGCATCTGAACTGATGTTAAAAATTTGAAACAACGGGAAAAGGATCGAGGAAAAAGACTTTTCACATTCTTTGGAGGGATGCCAGCACAGAGACCTTTCGTGTGCAGACGATGCCGCCTTTTTTCCCCAATTGCTTTTGTTTCCAGGACAGCGGATTGGGAATCCCGAACTCACAAAAATGTGCTTCTCTTTTCTCACACTCTTATAACTCCAAAAGATCTGGTGGAAGCTACCCTCAAAATAATTTAAGCAAATGGATGATATCTAAAGAAATTTAAAGTGAAGACGTTTCTTTCTTCTTCTTTTTTTCTAACCATTCTGCTTCTGATGTCGAACAATTCCTGATTAGCAATGCATTGTAATTTTGAGCCCGGACCAGAAGACAAGGGAACTAAAGCATTGATCCTCTCACTTCCGTCTTATTTTGTTGTAAGTAAATCAACTGTTAATAGAAAATAATTTATTTAGTTGGGAAAATTATGCTATATGTAACGTACAACAAAGTTCATTAATTGTACAGTTTTAAAATCACTTTTGCGTACAATCTAACACTTTAATATGGTTCCAGGATTTTTTTGTACTTCGCTATTGTATTCAGTTATTTCTGTTCATCTCTTTAGATGATCTGTTTTTAGTTTCCATTTTAAAAATTTTAATCATATTTGCTGTCATCGCAGAAAATAAAACTTTGACAAGGTTTTTTTCACTTTAACCTCCGCTACTCACGTTATTGTTTTAAATGTTCATTGATTGGTAAGATTATGTTTTATACAATGATTTCAATTCAGCCGTGTTGGCTCAGGGGATGGAGCATTCGCCTTCCAGTGAAGTCAACCGGGTTCGAATCCCAGCAAGGGATGGTCGATACGAATTTCGCATCCGTATCGACCAGCCATTCAGGAGTTCCCTTATCTTCAGGATTGTGCAAAATGACAAGGCCACGGAGTTGACCATTGGTAGTCGTAAACCCCAAAAATTGGGTCGACTGTATTTTATTAAATAAAATAAAATGATTTCAATTGAACCTGTCCTAAGTAAATTGACTTTCCCCTCTGATACTCTTCCACTCTGTTAGTAGCTTTATTTATTGACTTTTAATTTAGCATTTTATTAAATATAACGTTGATTAAATGAAAACAAGGGAAGTGTCGAAATTTTTATTCAGTAATTTGTCATTCCTACCATTTATTAAGCTATATTTCTCTTTATAACATCCATATAACAATCAATTTTAATGATTTGCGGTTTAAATTTTATTTTAGAGAGAAATATATTTATAGTTTCAGATAACTTATTTATTTTTTTATCATTTAAACACATTTTTGAACATTGAAAGGAGAGGAAAATTTTCAAGAATGATCGAATTATTGAGCTCGCACTATTGAGATAAACACGTTTCAATTCCATATATATATATATATATATATATATATAACTANACAACAACAATATATATATATATATATATATATCTGATAACCTCTCAGCCAACTCGGAACTTAGCAAAATAGTGATTCAAAAATATAAAAGGTTTTTTTACAATTAGTGGAGTATTTAAAACAAATCTCAGAGCAACATTTACTGATAGTTTGTAACCCGTTCACCACGCTGAAAAACAATTGTTAGCTCCAGCTCAGCTTCCTGATGAAACCAGTCCGAGCTGTTTCTCGATCCATTGTCAGAAAGTCAATCCAAATATGATCGAGGATGATAAAGTGGCTCATCTCATCAACAGAGAATATTTATCTAGTGTTACTTAAGAAGGACATTGCAACCTCAACGGTCTCTGTTGAACGGTGCCAACATTTCGATAAAGAGCAACAGCGTGAATCCCCCTTAAAAGATTTGAACAGCTACCGCTGTTGCATCACTCGAAAACCACCAACATATGCTAACTATAATAGGCCAAACTGTAAAAGAAGAGATCGCTCGATGTTATCCTTCCCTTGCAACAACGCCTGATCATCACATAAATTCCTTAGAGGATGCTATACGCAACGAAGTTGTTAAGACTCTAGCTCTTAGCCAACTCTGATTTTGATAAAGAATTCGCACCACAAGGATTTGTCACCCCACTTTCTTACTCTGGTGCAGTTCGCCACCCTAGTAACCATCCGTCATTCACCGGCAGTTCAGATCCGACGCAATTACAGACCACTGATCTCTGGAGAACTGAAGACAATATATCTGTATACCATCACTCCGGTTGCTCTCATCACGTGTATAGATATTGTAGAGAAAGAACTGAAACCAACCGATATTTCAGAAACAGTTAAAGATAATACGTAGTAGATATGGAAGACGAGTGTTCAAACCAGTCCTTTAGAAATAGTTCTCCTTATCCAAGACGTCCCCCTCACACTATAGATGTCAAAGTATATCTCCTGCAAGAAATTCTATGGAAGACAAGCGTCGGAGGTGAGGCCGCTGAGGAAACAAACCCTCCAACGACGATAATCACACAGACTTAAAGAAAAGAAAATTGAAGTCGTCATGGACAACAAACCAGTAACTTCACTTGTTGATTCGGAAGCATCCTTTTCAGTTATTTCCGTTGAATGAAGTCGAACTGTCCTGCATAAAAGTATGCTTGCAGAAAGATCAAAATTGCTACTGAAACGGAAAGTTTGTTAATGCAATCGGGCGTTGCCCTGTACGGAAGAATATAGACGACGAGCCTTACGAGTTAATTGTATTGGAAAATTGTAGTCACGATGTAATACCGAATGGGATTTTTTAAAAGCATCACAAGCTATTATTAATTATGGACGTACCGAGTCATTACACGATGAAGCCCAGGAAAAAGTATTTGAAGCTGAAACGTCTGTGTTGTCGAGAATTGCCTCCTTTGACTGTACAGAGGATTAGAGTCTCTATAACGACAAAAAAGATACCTTTGTTCGATGAAACAAATCGTTCACTTTGCAAGGAAACTTTCTTAAGTTGCATACAAAGTGGAGGATACCAGCGTGTCAAACAAACGCAGGACAACTGATATAGTTTTAGGGATGAAACCTTATCACAATCCTTCGAAGCAATTAGAAGAGGATATGACAAATAACCAAACACCAAGATAGCATGCATAGAAAAAGTGATCAAAGGAAAAATTCATGTAAAGAAAATCCAGTTGCTTCGCAACCTGAGGAAAAGCATTCTGAATATCAAGGCTCTATTACACGCTCCAGAGTTTGCTGTAACAAATCATTTTCAAATAGAGTGGTCGCTTATTTTAAGGAGGAAGCTATGACACGGGACGTGTCGGCATGGCCGAACGGCTAAAGGCACTCACCTGGCAAATCGGATGTCCTGAGTTCGACCCTCCAAGTACTCCCGATTTCTAACAAGGCTTTAGAAGTATGTAAATATGTATATAAGTTGTTTAACATTTTAGTTATTATTTATGGAATGTTCTAGTTATTCTATTACGTCATTTCCGCTTCCTGATTTTACTGTATGTAAATAAGTTCATACGTTTCAAGTGGGAACGGTATTCACCATGTTCTGCGTATTCTAGATGTCTGTTAATATATCTATTCTACTTGCTAGCGTAAAGTCTAGCATGTATATATACACACGAACCAATATTTCCCGCTTGTAAAACTTCGATTTGAGTTTTTTTTTCACGTGTAGGAGAGGGGGTGGAAAGATAATAGATTCTTGTGTGATAAAAATCAATACCTTTTTTAAAAAGCCGATGAACAACTCAATGTGATGGAAAAGAATCAGTCTTCGCAAAACAAGACACAGAAAATGCTGTACCTAGAGTAATACATGGAGATGTCACAGTATGATAACGATTCAAAAAGACTATTATTAATCGATAGTATTATCACGAAAGAGGAGGGGGTTAATAAACAAACCAAGTGATGGTCTCTTCCCATTTTCAACACTCTTTCATTGAAAGAAAGAAAAAAACCGTCACGCAATAGATTACTTTATTTATTTTTTTAATGTCCAGAGATCTCACCAGTTTCTACCAGAGCGTCGTAAGAAAAAATTGACTTTTGTGTGAAATTTTCGACAAAAAGAAATGGAGCTTTAATGTAATAATACTTTTTTTTAGTTCATTTTGACTTATTGCTGTAACAAAGGCTATGAAGCTAATATCGTGTTTGAGTTTTTTAAATTTCCCAACTTTAATTGGGCGCGTGACTCTGCGAAATCAAGAGCTCGCTTTTTAACTTAATTATGAAACGTTCTACGGAACAAAGGATCACTTGGTACTGATTCCTTTCACGAACAATTTTAAAACAGATCTTTACGAAACAAATTTTACTACAAACTACCTATTACTTTTCTTAAAATAAAATAAATATTTATTATTATGACATATAAAAATCATACAATTTATAGTAAAATAAATAATCTTGTTTTTCTTAAGAGAATTGGATTTTAGGAAAGTAAGATTTTCTATCTTAAAAAGTCTCTTAATACTACTCGAACAATTTAGATACAATTAATTGAATACCCCTAAGTAATTAACGAATCGTTATTAATAAGCATTGCATAATCGTGCACGCATCTGGAAGTTATTTATCGATCCAACTATGAAACCTGAAATATTTTTAATAACAATAGCATTTTATTGATATCGTTTTTATTATTTACTTGAAAATGAACAAACAAACAAGAAATATGTCGGTTTCATTGGATCACATGGTTCATAATGGTAACCATAAAAACGAATAACACTAAATTCACGAATCTAAATAAAAAGAGACAATACATAAAACTAAATGTACAATGCACAACATAATAGTGGCAAACAGGTTGTCTCTTAGTATTTATGAAAATTTGAGGTCACTTTATTTCGTGAAACCCGCAGAAAGAAAAATAATATCGTTATATACAAGAATATCGTTATCATAAATATCGATATTGTTATCGATTAGTGAAGCAAAGTTACAATTAATTGTAAATAAGAATACATCGCTAAATAATCAAAACAATATCGTGAATAAGGATATTCCTTTAGTTTCTGTCTGAATGAACCTTTTTTCGGAGCAAATCGGCGAGAATACTATTGAAGAATACGGGAGCTAAATTCGTTATTAATGAAGTTCTTATTGCATTTTTGTGATGTATCGGTATATTTCGTTAAGTCTTCCTCGGTAAATCGGTTGGATTTATATATAACTATAGAGACAGATAATATAGAGAAAAATGGAATGACTGTTAATACACTTGAAATGATCAATATTCATTGCATTATGGATACCTCGTAAAATTCTTATTCATTCCATTAAGTCTTTTAATATTTCTGAAAACGTAACCACTCCAAATCATTAAACTATAATTAATTAGTGAATGAATCCACGAGTTCATAAAGGACTGTTCAAAATTATTTGGTAATTTCCCCTGGATATTAAAAAATCGTAAGGTCTTTACTTTTTAGTTTAGTACGAAGACTATTTTTCATTTATTTCCATTTGGACTTATTAACAAAATTGATTCAGCATCATTGGTGTCAATAATAGTTCTTGCATTTCTTCCCAAACAATTTAGCACTATTTCACCATTGATTTTGCTTTTCGGTACGTAATTTATTTTTCTATCAAATACCATTCATTTAAAATATTTTGTTTTCTAGAAACACTTCGTTAAAACATATCTATAAACAAACTAAACACGTCGTTTCAGATAACTTAGGGAACGCTCATTTGGTGACGGCCTATGTAACCTCTCTCACATTGAGTTTATCTGACGTAACGAATAAAAAATCTTTAAACGCGCAATAAATCTTTATTTTTTAATGAGAACTATACATAAGTAAATATATCTGATGTGTTCTTCAAAATAATTGAAAATATGGAATCATCTGCAATTTCATATTAATGAATAGTAGTTTTAAATTACTGAAAAAATATCTTTTTTTGAGCATCCACAGTTAAAGAGTCGGGCCGAAAGAGTCAGATCGAAAATCGGGCTTTTTTTTATTTCTTTATAATGGTACTCATTTAACCTTATGGTAAATGCCGCATTGCTTAAGGGTATACCCCCAATTTGGTATGCAGACATAAACACGCATACATATTCTTTATAATTTGACGAATATAGATTTATAAATTGATGTTGAAAATTTATTTTTCTCTCACGAGATTTCTTAATTTTGTAGGCTCTATCAAAAGTAGCAAAAAAGATGAGTAGCTGTTTTAACATTCATAGTGAAATTTTGAAAAATAAAAATACTTAAACATGAGTGTGATAAACCATTCGAATTGTCTCTTCAAATTATTTCTTCTTCATTTATTTCTTCTTATTGAGTCACGCAATCTGTATTCCTTTGATTAAATGAGGATTATTTTTATAATCTCTGTAGCTATCTAACGATTAACTTAGCTAACTAACGTGTAACATATGAACAAAATGTTCATATATAAAAATAATAACAAATTATAGAGAAATATTTAAAAAAATATTTTTAAAAAAAATTATATAAAAAAGAGATTATATATGGCATTTCCTCGTAAGTAATAAAATTATAATAAAAAAATAAATAAATAAAAACCAATGATGAATCGAAGCAATTACGGGGATTGGTAAAGTGAAGCGACAGAGGACGGGGGCAACGCTGTAAGTGATAAAAATTATAAATTAAAAGTCTCAATTTAATTTATAGTTGGTTAATGCAAGATTTCTATTTAGAATTGAGTCCCGCAGTGGACTGATCTTAAAGACATGGTTCCCAGTAGAACACCGAAGTCAGGCATCACTGGTTGTGGTCAGTAAGCGGGTGGGTGACCACATTGATCTGCCTGCGTAGGGATCGAGGATGCGCGGTATCCGTCCTCGTTAAACTGTTCTACCATGAAGTGCTCGGATTCACGCGCAGTTCACCGGGCTACCAAAGCAGAGGAGCCATCCTCTCTGCAGAAGATCAAAATTGCGATGGCATGTCTTCGGATCATTGTCGGAGATGTTTCCCAGACCAATATCCCATAGTGCAGCTCTTGTGTGACGTAACTAACCTACCTCAAATCTCGATAACTAACTAACGATTAGCATATCTAACTAACGTATAACACATTAATAAAATGTTCTTATATAAAGCGATTAGAATTATTAAAAAAAATTTGAAAAATTATATAAAAATAATAATAAATTATAAAGAAAAAACAATGATGAATAAGAAGACATTATGGGAATCGGTAAAAATGAAGCAACGCGTTGTTAAGTGATAAAAATTATGAATTAAAAATCTTTCTTTATTCGACAGTTGATTAAAGTGAGATTTCAATTTAGAATTGAACTAATTTACATATTTAATCGATTTAACATTTTTAATTGATTTGCAGACTCATGCTAAATTTAATCATTCATCTTATGATGGTGTATATTATTGATGAATTCTCAATAGAATTTTGCTTGATAACAAAAATTATATGTATTCAGTTTCGTCGATGTTGAGATTTAGATCAGATTTTGAAGGGAAAAAAACCAATCGCGTTAATTTCATTTATCATTTATAATTAAATTAAAATTGTCTACTGTTTAATTTCAAATTGTAAATAAAATTTTGTTAAATTGTTTAATTTATTTTTATTGCTATTATTGCGCGTTTCCCTACCAGAGAATTTACTTCTTTATATTTAAAGCACGTTTTTAGATATCTTTACATAAAAAATTAACTGGAGTTATTTAAAAGATTGAGTCATTTGGCACTGAAAATGATGGTAAATTTTTTCCAAAAATTGGCACTTGAGTATATAATTTAATTTTCGCTAAGTGAAATGGCATTTTCATTATTTAGGTTTCTTGAGACATGTTTTAAGAACATTCCTATACACAAAATAAAGATGTGGTTCAAAATACTGTGACGTCACCCACTTACGCTCCACAAAAATAGATAACTAATGAAGAATGTGCTCTCAGAGAAACCTGTTTCTGACTAAATAGTGCACATTACTAATGTTATTTTTCTAACTATTGAAAATAGAAAAATCGTGTTGCTTAAATGTGTCACACTAATCCACTCATCTCTCTCGATAGGATGTTTTAGTTAAAAACTGTTTACTTTTTTCAGGACCTCAGCAGATTCCAACAAAGCTTATTTTATTATAGATACATCGAAATGTTATTTTAGTGTCTGGAATGGAATTTCGCCAGTTATTGGAGTCAAGCATTTCAATTATCGACAGTCTTGGTGAAATGAGAAGAGTATGGACGTCTCAAATTGATATTGAGATTTGTGCAAAGGAAAACGAATTTATTTTTTGAATCACTAGTGAGGGAGACATAAAATGAATATGAAACTTACAGTTGTAACTGAAAATCATCGCTCAATTCCATCGTGTTCCCTCGGCAATCAAACCAGAAATATTATGTTTTAGATTAAGTGATTTCTGAGATTTGTTTTTCTCCTTTTACTCATCTCCAATATGCGTTTCAATTTATTATTTAAGGGAAAATAAATATCATGGGTGATCATCGCAAAACAAGTTATTGAGAACATTTATTAGTTTTTACAGACTTTCTAATTAAAACTGTTGAAATTCCCTGCATGCATCTCTTTCATAAAACTCTCCGATCATTGAAAACTTTAAATAAAAAACTTTTTTTTTCGTTTGGAAATTGTATTCATAAATTTATGAGGCAAAGAATACTTCTTTTTGTCTCAACAATAAATTTATCTTTGTTAAAAAAAAATTTAAGTTCCAATTTGTTTTTCTTTTTTCGATATTGTTTAAATGATTATTCATCAAACCTTAATTATTTTAGGGAATTATTTTATAAAGATGACTTCTATTAAGAAAAACTTAAATTTCGGAAAACTAAACATTACGAGTAGGGGGGGAAGAGATTGCCTAAAATAATCTGTGCAATAAAGGTAATTCATTAAAATTGCTCACCTTGTTATTTTTCTTTCTTCGAAAATCCTTAAAAATTCTTAGAAGATCTCTTCCAGAACAATTACGAACACATTATTCCTAAAATGTGAGAAGACACCACCTCTCACTTCATTAAAAATCGAGCTCCGAGTGTGTGTGTCCGTGTTGACTGCCGTACACAGACGGCTTTTTAAATCCGCAGCTCTGCACTGGTATAGTAGACGTCGGGTGATGACGCAAGTGAATGCGCCCTCTGGCGGGACGTTTTAGAAGATGCAGGAGTTGTTCCTTCTTCAGAATGAAGAGAGGAAAGAGAATTGAATGAAGTGGGGATCATCCTCTTCCCCGACAGGAATAACTATTTTAGTTTCTCGAATTGAATTTTAATTTCATCTTTTCAGGATTCTTTTTCCTGCGCTTGTTTTTAACAAACATTTTATAATTTAATCTTTGATAAATATATTTGATACGATTTTTGAATTCATAGGGATTCTTCTCAAAAGTTGTAAGCAACAAAATGATGTGTTCAGTTATTAGGTATTCCCTTTTTAGGAAGAGATTTTTTCCATCCCTCCCCCCCCCCAAAAAAAGATGAAAAGTGATAGCTTCACTATTTTGTCCTCATCATTTATTTTGAAAAATTAAGATGTGCACATCTAAGGGGGTATCGGAAATTAATGTCGCTTCGGCGCATTAAATATTCATTAGTCTTAAAAACCAATCCTTTTTTTTCGATCCATTTCGATCTTTCATTCATTCATTTTCGATCTGGCAATGAAAGGCTGTTGTTAACGAAGGGGAATACATTATTGATTAAAAATTAAATCTTGGTAACAAATATCGAATGCACCGAAACGACGTTACTTTCCGGTTCCCCTAATATTATAATCACGTTTGCAACGAAAAGCACGAAACAACGCGATAAGTCAGCCAGAAAGAAGAGCTATTACTATTTGTATTAAAAAAGAACTCTCTTTAGTTATAACGAGGCTTCATAATGAACGCACATTGTTAATAAAACTGCAGACGTAAGAGAGTTTGTTTCTAAGGTAATATCTTTCACTGTTACTGTTTTCACCAAAATTCTAAGACTTATAAATTTATATGTTAGAAAGAAATAATTTAAATTTCTAAGATAACCCACATTTAGGTATTGCGCATCTAATATTTTTCTAACTCTTAAATTTAGCTATGCTTTCTTTTTTTAAATTTTCGCTCCTTTTTCTTCCGTTTTTTTTACATTTTTCTAGATTATGATATAGTAAAGAAATTACATGTCTACAAACAACTTGTGTATAACGAAGAATTATTGAAACTATCGAAATCAAGCCATATTGTTTATAAATCGGAGGAAGTATGCTTCTGCATTAAATGCATATTAATCAAAGGTTTCACAGGATTTTAAAACTTTATTTGAAAAAGAGTACCATCATTCATACAAAACAGATTTTAGTAGCAAATCAAATTGCGAGAAATGCCCTACTATACTTTCATTTCCCTTAAAAAATGTTGCCAATTCCTTATTTTCATTTATTTCAGACTTTTTATGCTGAGAAAACTTGACAGCAATAATTTCTCTATTAAATGAATAATCCCAAGAAATGGAAGGATATACTTGATGATAACAAAAAACTTCATTCGGTTCAAATCCATGAAGACGATAATAAAAGTTGAGTGCTCTCAAAAATAGGTGTTAATTTTTAAGACTCTTCAGACAAGAATAAGAAAAACAGAAACGATTTGAAAAAGAAAGCTGCCAACGAATCAATGAACAATGAAGATGAAAAACAAAACTGGGTAATCATGACAGACGAGACTGAAGCAAAGAAAATGAAAAATAAATAATTGCAAAAGAAAAACGCAGTGGTATTTATTAGCCATTTCTTCTTTTCTGTGTGATGTTTTCTTCATTATTCTCGTCTTGAGTCTTGAGAATCAGTGCCTATTTTTGAGAACTCGAAACTTGTCAAATTTAACGACCGTCTTCATATATTTGAAACAAATGAAATTTTTTAATCATCAAGTTAAGAATTATCTAGTTTCGTAATCAGAACGCAGCAAACCGTCTTCTTCGTTCTTTAATTGATTTTCAAAGGTTGTTTGTATACATTTTTTATGCTTCGACTCTTTCGAATAAAAATGCTTTCGGGATTGTTATTCTTATAAACTTTATTGGAGGAGAAGTTTTAAAAGTTTTCAAATGAAAAGGCAACAATTATTTACCAGCTATAGTTTTTTTTCCGAAGCAATTACTGTGAAAGAAAAACATCTCATTATAACCATTGCATGACGTGCATAATTTAATAAAGTTTATTAAACTAACTAAAACACGTATTGCAAAACGATGGTGGCGGGAATTTTCCAATTATCTAACATCCGAAAGAAAAACAATTTCCGAAATAAAATTCAATCAATATGAAATAAAGCTTTTTTGTTTCCATTTTTTTATTTCCTATGTTAGAGGACATTTACATAAAAAGGAATTATAATTATTTTTTTTATTCTTTACCTGATCAGTCTTAAATTATGAAACATTTCTCAATAACGTGAGACAATAAGGGAGGGGGGGAGTGTACAACACGAGAGAAAATGTCTGGGCGACTCTCCATAACCCTATTAGTACAAATAGTATTTTTTCTATTATTTCAGTAATTAAACATCGGTACTACATGTTTTTTTATTAAGATTTTTTTCTCGTGAGGGGGGGGGAGTTAACCTAACGAGCTAATTGCATGCTTTATTTTGCCAATTGAATGGTTATTCTGTGGCACAAAAATAAAAGTAATTAAATCTATTTAATTTGTTTTTCTATCCATTCATCCACCCCATCTCGCAGTTCCTTGTAAAATCTCCTTCAGTAATCTTTCCCTCCCTTTTTTCCTCTCTTTTGATGTAATTGTTGTTGCCAGAGAAGTAATCATTTGTACTTAAAAGAGATGTTTTTATTTTGCTGTAATTCTCCCAGCTTCATTATCTTCTGGGAATGGAAACACTTTCTTTTTTCTTTTAATATATTTTTTTTTTCGTCCAGTGGTTTGTTTTAAATTCCAAGAATTAGAGGGAGAAGGAATTTCTCTTCTAGAAAGCGGAGAAAGCTTCTTAATCTACGAAACTCGGACACCAGAACAAATCAGTACCTTAGATAATAAATTGGGGAGCCAATATTTCTGTTTAATTTATTTCCAATACCCACCTGTGTCAAAATTTCGTCAATTCAGGCATTTTCTGGGCAAATTTGTTGGCCACTCTTTCAGGGCACCCTATTAGATGGGACAACATTGCTCCCACAGTAAGAACAGATAATACAAAGAATGAAAGAACATCCTTGCCCGGGATTCGAACTCAGAACTTTTTTGATGCATGGCCAGTTTCCTGACCCCTACGCAGTCCGGTCGGCGAGGGGAGCCAATATTGAAGGGCAGTTCCCAAAAGGTGGGAGCATAACACAGATCTAAATTCTGAACACGATTTAATTTTAAATTTATTTCGCGATAAAAATTCTAGAGTAAATTTGTTATTCTGTCTATGAACAGGCATTAATATAACTTAATTGCAAAAGTTTTCTATAAATATCTTAAAAGATAGTTTTGGCTACTCTAAATACCCATTTCGGACACGATGTCAACTGAACCAATGTCATACTGGTGTAAAAAACATGAAAAGCGAAATTGATATTTTCAAATTGAAATAAGAAAGTAATGTTAAAAATAAAAAGGTTTCTTGATAGTATCTGCAACAAACAGCAGCAATAGTTATATTTAATTGCATGAGAATTTTTATTAAAAAAAAACAATTTAGAGTTTTGATGCTTCTTTAAAAAAATGACGTCAAAATCCGTTATTTTAGGTAAGTAGTTTAAGCTCATTAAAATAATTTTCAAAGATTTAAGCATTTTGTTTTAATGAAATAATTTTGTAACTGGATGTCATTTTTCTTACAGGTTAAATAGAGTATTGATTTACTTTATAAATGAATGAAAATTATAAATTTATTGTTTAAGATAATCTGATGATTCAAGAAAAAAAGTAATAATGATAATTTTTTTCAAATAGAAAAGTACATTAAATAAGTAGAGAATAATTTTTGCGTATAATATAAATATAAATAAAATTAGCTGAGGTTAACGTTATTATTTCCACCTTCAGAAAAGTGCCCTTTAAAGGGTCTTGTAAGAATAAAATATGTGTGTACATAGAAATCGCATCCGTGTGGAAATCGTGGGTTGATTGCTTTTAGTTTAATACGGTGAAGTGATATGTTGCATTATCTATTAACAATATTTCTTTAATAAAGTTATTTCGTCTTTAAGGGAAAACAATATAGTAGAAGCTGATAAAAAGAAGGTTTTTTAATGAATTTTTCAATGATTGTAATAAGCTTACTTAATACATTTTTTTTTCATCTTATTGTACATATTTGAATTTTCATTTTATGATGTTACAAACAAAAAAAATTTAAAAAGATAGAGATTATACAATACGATGCTCGTAACTGATATTTCTTAAATTATCTATAAATTGCTGTACTCATTAGTAGGAAAAAAATCATCCCATTTCTATTCCGTTTTAATTTTTTTAAACTACAAAAAAAAATGTAAACGAATGTACTACAAAAGAATGTAGTTTTCGTTGTAAGCAGGATTTAAAAAAGAAAAATTCAGAAAATGGTAGTGTTATAAAAAAAGGACACGAAATTAGTTACATTTTCATGGACTACTCAAACCCAATCAATCCAATTAAGAAATCACTATCTGCAACGGAAATTGTATTTATACTTCATTAACTGTGAATATTGTGTCAAAATTTAAAGTATATCGGCTGAAAATTGTACTAGTTATTGAATACATCAGGTACGAGAAACATTGTTTCATGGTAAAGTTTTGAAATCAATCAATTGATACAAATATATAAAATTTTGCTAACTAGCTATAATGCATACCATAACTATAATAGCTAGTCTATAAGATGCAGTTCATTGTCATCAGTCTTTCTCTTGGGACGTCTCTAGAGGAGCAGCCGAAATTCTTCTTCATTTTGAGCACATTCTTTGGTTGCATTTATTTCGAAAACTAGTCCTTTGCAATCTTCATTAAAAACTATTACACCTGTATAAGTTCAACTACACTCTATAACAAAAAAATTGACGCACCAAGAAGGAGTTGTCCGATTGAAACGAAAATTGGTGGATAGGAAGACAATGTACGGAATAGCAAATGATTAAAATTTCAGAACAATTGAATAATTTATTGCAGAGTTACAGTAACAAGTTCAATAAGGTGTTGACCCGCCTCTAGCCTGGATACAAGCTGCCACACGGCGTGGCATAGACCGATAAAGCTCCCGGATGGTCTCTTGCGGTATTTCCTGCCAAATTCGATCCAATTGTCGAACGAGGTCATCAACATTCCGTGCCAGATGCAATCGCCTTCCCATCATATCCCAGACATGCTCGATGGGAGAGAGATCTGGTGATCTGGCAGGCCAAGGAAGAGTTTGACAAGCTTGCAGACAGTTCATAGCAACACGTGCCGTATGTGGTCTGGCATTGTCCTGCTGAAAAACCAGCCCAGGGCGCTGCAAAAGGAACGGTAGCAAAACAGGTCTTAGGATGTCGTCGACGTACCGCTGTGCAGTAAGTGTACCTCTAATGACGACCAAAGGGGTCCGGCTGTCAAAGGAAATGGCCCCCCAGACCATAATGCCTTGTTGAGGGCCGGTGTGGCGTGCAATAGTTAAGGCAGGATCCCCCCTCTGCCCTGTGCTTCTCCAAACACGTCTTCGATGATCGTCAGGACACAGTTGGAAGCGAGATTCGTCGCTAAAGACTATACGTCACCAGTCGGTATCATTCCAGCCTGATCGAGCGTCGATTTTGCGCGTCTTAGTGCGTCGATTTTTTTTGTTATAGAGTGTATTTATGCTGAAAGTACCATTCATTCCTTTTCTAACATATTGTAAACAAATCATTTCAATAGAATAGTTAAAATGAAAGTATTTTGCATGAATGTTTTGATAGTAAATTTATTAATCAACTGAAACCATAAACAGCGTCGACATATTATGCTGTAAATAAATTCACTATTTTTGTAACGTATTCTTAAAAGGATAAAGTGCGAAAAAATGCAATATTTTTTTTATGTATTATCTATTATAAATTTTAATGTGATGTTCTTCCCTTAGTGTATATTTTTAGAATCCTTGCTTAAAGAAAGGGTAAACTAGGGTCGCCCCTTAGTTAATCTTCCAAAATGGTGAAGTTGCAATGAAAAAAATAAAACCCAATGCGATGAAACTTGTTTCTAATAACTGCGTCGCAATTCTTCTCAGTTTCCTCCTGCAATCAAACGAATTTTGATCTCTCCTGTCTCTCCTTAGATTTCCAGTTATGTTACCTTTCCGGTTCTCTTTATATTTTTATAGTGTTTTTACGTCATATTAATGTGTGATCCCTAATGCATATATTTGTATACATTACTGATTTCATTTATAAGATGAATTCTGAAAATATTCATTAAACAGGGCTCATTTCCCTGAATTTTTTTTTGTAAGAAATTTCAATGTTTGTTCAGTGGTAGGAGGGCACTATACCGCTAATATGGAATACTTAAAAAAATTATATTCTACTTTTTAGTTAACTTGAAATACGTAATTTGAAGGCTTTTTTTTATTTCTTCATTTTCTCTGTTGATTTACCAAAAAAATAGAAAAGTCGTTCGATTATAAAAATAAATTATTTTCGCACGGAAGAAAAATTGAACAAAAGAGAAGAATCAAACGGTCATATTCTTCGGCATAATTTTCAATTCCATTTTATCTTAAAAAAGCTTTATTTACTGGAAGATCATTTCAACACATATTCTCGATTAAACACGATGCGAAGAAAGATCAAATTTTAAACAAAATTCTTCTCATAAACATTTTTAAAAAAATTATTTTTTTCAGGCAATTCCAATGCATTTGTTTGACTTAAAATTCTTTTGAAATTTCGTTCGACCTGATTTGCCACAAAAAAAATTTCTGAAAGAAACTTTTTAGAAACTTAAACAGACTATAAATATGTACTTTTAAAAAGAAAAATATTGAAATAATTCACTTTGTGGATCACAAAGCGTTACGGATTATAATTCCTTTCTTTTTTTTAACAAGTACTTCTGAGTAACATATTTTCCTTTTTCTGCATCAGAGAGTTATGCGAAGTTGAAGTACATTCAAATCACTCTTCATTTTTTCACACTAGAAGTTGGAAAAAAATTAAGTTCAACGGAATTTAAAAAAGGTTCTACGAAATATTTGAACAATTTCACTCCAAAAATACAAGTATTTCAAAATGTAATTTAAATCGGAGCATATGGATTTAGAGTATTTATGCTAATTTTAACTTTGTATTTAAACAGGGTGGTAGAAGTTTTAAAATTTACAATACTCATTTTAAAAAAAATTTATAAAAATTATATCGCTGCAAAATTTTTTAGAAGCACTTATTCGATGTTACCAAAATAAGTATTTTGAATCGTTTTGTTGTAAACAAAACTTATTTTCTAAATTTGGGGAAGGAAGGAAGAGAGAAAAGGCGAGGACTGAAATTTGTGTTAAAACAAAAATTTAAAAGAAGAACCATAATCTTCATCTAAGTAATAGAACTCTGGTTATAAATGGAGTCAAATAGAGCTCATATGTAAAGGGTCACAAATTAATTTTTAAACTCTTTTCCTCCAGCTTCTTTAGCATTCAAACGGGTTATGAGATATTATGACGTTAATATCTCGTTGTAGCAATCAGAAAACGTTTGAAACTTTAAAAAAGAGCTCCAGAGAGAAATAATTTTTCCTCTATTTTTACCTGCAATTACAGGCTTGTTTATAAATACTCCCAGCTAGTTATTTTTAATAAAGAAAAGGGAAAAGAAAAGAAAGAAAATGATACAAAGAAAAAAAATAATGTAAGAAGAAAATAATATCCCCCTTCTCTTCAGACCACAACAGTTTTTGGCGAGAGAAAAAAAAATTTTATCACATATTTTGAATAATTCATCAAATGAGGAGGGGTGCTGTTAGTTACACGACATCCCTATCTCTCTCTTACGAACAACGTCTTAGGAAAGGCGTCGATTGCGCAAGTCAAATTTTAAATATTCTAGGAAAAGGAAGAGAAAAAAAACATTTCTCTTTTCAAAGCAAAAGCATAATTTCTTTCCTCGTTGAGAGACAAGACTGGACTTGAATTTTAAAGAGATTCTCTACCGAGAAGTTTCAAAAAAGGGTGTTTTCATGTTATAAATACATAAAACTGTACGCGGTAATTGCGCCTTCTTACAAAATATAAAACGCAGTATTGTACACATCGTCTGGGGGATAATAAATTGGTATGTATATTTGAAAGGAGAAAAATGATTTCCTGAAGGCAAGCAACACTTTCTCTATCTTGATAAAAAGTGTTCCCTTTTTATTGAAAAAAAGAGAACTCTCTTAATTTTGTTTGAAAAATTTGCTATAGGAAACAGTTTATACTTTGCATATTAAAGGAGAACGAGCAATTTAATTTAAATGCATCTAATGAACTCCCCATTCTACAAATTCTTTAGATATATTTTAGTTGTATTAATTTCTATTCCCAATGGTAAAAATTGTTCACTTCTTAATTTTCTTGCACAGCGAGTAATTTTTATTTTGCTGTATAGTAGATTTAAAAAAATTTCAGGGCTTAAATTTTCATACATTTTTATTTTATCGTTGCAATAAAAGGTTTTTTTCTTTTTTCTTTTTTTTAAAAGATGATGCCCTTTCACCAATCAAGTAAAATAGTGTTAAGTTCCTTCTACTTTCATCAACGTTTTTATTTCAGACTCTACATGCATACTATCTAGTTGAAAATTACTGTCAGACCTTAAAATTGAATAAACAGCTTAAATATTTAAAACAAATTATCAAACTTTAAAAAAATCAGCAGTATTTTCCGCAACAACATTTAACAATTTAAACAAATGAAATTTTTCCACTTAGACGAAAATCATTGACAGGTTGATTCCACGGTTCTGTCCCTTCGTGAGGAGCAGCAGACTAATTAATATATATTTGTCGAAAAACATATTTTATAAATATTTATATACGCCTAAAATATCTTAACATTATATACGCCTAAAATTCTTCAGTAAAATTATTATTTTATCATCCACAGAATGAAACATTCACAATTTTCGCATATTTTTATGAGTGCTGCGTCGTCAGTGTCACTTTCCTAAACAGATCACAAACACAAAATGTGTTTTATTCATGTTTACGCTTTGTGTCGTTTTTAGAATTAAAAATCGATGCAGTTTGTAATCATTGTGGCTTATTGGATATATTAGTCTAATTAGTAATAATTCAAAATGGCACGTTTTTACCAAGACTCGGACAATGTGCTCAGATAAAAGAACAACGAAAGTTCCTCTTCGATATTTGAAATTATTGGGATTATCGGGATAATAAAGGAGTCATTGGCAGTTAGGCTGAATAACGTTTATACCAAGGTAGAAGTCTCAAATTTAGAACATGTGTTTTTCTTCTCTTTTTTTAGAAAATGGAATCACTAAAAATGTTTCTTGGCAATATTAGTGAATATCGAGGTAATTATAATCGATCTATGGAAAGAACTCCTCTGCAGCAATGGCGGTGTGACTGTGCTTCACTATTTCATGTAGGAGTGTTGGGGGAATATTTGAGACAAGTTTTTCCTCGAGAGAAAAGGAATCATTTAAGAGAGAAGCTCATCTCTTTAATATGCACGTTTTCTTGTTTCCATTGAAGCAGATGGCCGTATAAAGACTTTGTGTTGAGAGGAGTTTTTTTCTATAGACAACCTAACAGTCAGAGCTAAATAAGTTTTTACCAAGGTTTGAAGTATCAAATTTCGACCCCGTGTACTTTAAAAAATAAATTTTAAAAAAATATGATTCACTACAAAATGAAGAAAATTGTGATTGCCTTGCAGCGATCACTGGTTACCCATTGACAAAATGGCTGTTGTCTAATTTTTTTTTGGAAAAGCAATTTTATTGTGTTTTCATCTTGGACACTTTAAGCAGTTAATCCTGAACTGCTCGGTACACAATTTCGCAGACATATTGAGATGCAGCTCAGACACATTCTGTTTAAATTCTTTTGATGACTGAATAGACATTGAACAGCCAATATTAACATTTTCGGATTGGTACAATGGTGTTTGATGAGATTGTAAGCTGCATCACACACCCGTTTCGAATTCACAAGTTCATACATGAAATATGATTTGATAGCTAGGCTTTTTTTTTTCAATTTTACACGAATAATGAATGAATCATTTATATTGCGTAGAAAACAGTCTACGATTCTTGTGCAAGTTATTGGGTACGTTGACAATGGATCCTTTCATCCCTAACTGGTGATTAACACCCAGTTCTCGTATTTGCATGAAAGGGGTTCGGAGAATCACCATTCGCTCTTCAGTAGGGTTCAACTCTCAGAACCACTTTGGTACTTTTGTGAGGGACTGACTTCATGCTTTCGTTTGCGAACGGAATCCTATCGTTTTTTCCGTTTGTGTGTAACGCTTAAGGTAATCCCGTCTACGTTCTTTGGCCTCGCTAAGTTTAGGCCTTGGATTCGCTTTTTTCTTGCTTCAACTCCAACTTTTAGGACCATTTCAATCAGTTTGGACCCTCTTTATTTGTGATATTCACCTGAATTAGTATTGAAAACTATCCAGTTTGAACTGTAGGTTAGAATTTCTGATTCCTAATTAAAACAATGAAACCAAAAATATCGTTCAAGTTATGAAATTCTCTTTTAATCCCAACTCGAGAAGTATTTATGGGATCTGTCTGGCCCCATATCTCAAAAATAAACTCACCAACTTAATGCATAGCAAAATTAAAAGTGAAAAAAAGAATTCTAAAAAAATTATCAAACAGCAGCGGTTGCCATAGCAACGCATGCGCACTGTTTACTATTATTCTTGATTATTGCAGTTGAAAAGTGAGGACGCTATAGTCCGTGGGCCGAAGACTCAAAAGCAGTTCTAAACTGATTTTCGTTCCTACACTCGAGTGGCAATCTTCCAAAATAGAACACAATCTTGCCCAGGAAATATAAATTCACGAAGTTCACGAATATAATAGGCCATTAATTGACAGTTATGAAAATATTGAAGAACAATTTTAATTTCATGAATACAGAATTTTGCCCATGAATATCCAAAGAGAAGGATACTGTGACGTCACATGAAAATGAATTGACCAATCACAACCAATAAGCTTCGAGATTTGCGTCTGTTCTAGTTCTTGTTTCCTTTACTTCAAACTGCTTTACAATTTTTGTATAAACGTTATAAAAGTTTAACGAAATTATAATTTCACTATAAGAGGACATGATACTTCATCGAATTTTTTTTAAAGTTTTTTTTCTTTAATTATTTTATATAAGCATTTAAAATATGAATTATATAAAAAATATAAATTTACCCACTCCGTAAAAGTTATAAGTTTTGATAATTTTTTAAAATTTTTATGAACTGTTGCTCCATTGAGAATAATCTGAATATTTTTTATAAAAATCTGGAAATATTTACTTCTTTTTAAACACTGTAAAATGTTTATTATAATTAAAAATATAACTCACATTCTGGTATGCAAAGTATACTTTTGTAATAAATGATTTTTTTTTAAATTCCATTTCAGATAAAAATTACATTCACAAAGACCTATAATAAATTTGATTTTATATTTGTTGTTTAACATTCTATTTGCTAAACACAATTAAAGCAAGATCAATGTCATCTGCACACACTAAACATCTTTAGTTACATAATTTATTTGAGCAATTTAGCTAGGTTTTGTTTGCCCTTCTTGATTATTTTATTAATTTAGTAAAATATCAATTAGTAAAAAATAAAGACAAATTAAAAAAAAAATATGTTGGGCTTATTGAAGGTAATGTAAGATTAAAAAATGTTTCAATGTGTTATTTCAAGTAGCTTTTGCATAAAATAAACACACACATATATATATAAAAAAGACAAACAGAGTGTCCCCAGAAAACCTTGGACAAGTATTGTTTTGTAAATTTTTATTAAGCAAAATAAAATATAATTCCAGATGATTGTACATCAATATATTTCTAAATGCATTTATAATTTGAAATTTAGCTATTTAGACGTAGAACCATTCAACAGCATTTTGTACAAACAGTGCACTTTACAAAATTCATTGATCACATTTTCTTTAAATCCATACCTGAATTCTAACATATAAATCATGTTGCCTATTTTGAATGGGCACACAATGATTAACAAGAATATTCAGCATCTATTTGTTTAATTTATTGTTGCGTGCTCGATTTTAATACATACTCTACATAATTTCTTCATTTCTATCTTTTTATTTCAATTCAAAATATTTATAAAATTACAATCTAACCACATGCTTTTTTACTTTAGATAATTAATTGTTTTTGCCTTCCACCAAAAGGCAACTAATAAGTGCAGAACAAAAAAAAATCATTTTTTCTAATAAACACAAATTGAAACTTTTTTTTTATATTCAAAATTCATACATCGTTTTATAAGTAAACAATGTGATAATTATTCCTTAAAATTAAAAAATAAGCATTATAAACTGTGTGTTGAACTCAACAGGGTTGGCAGATTGGTTGACTGAAGAAAGACTGTGTTTACAACTGTTACATCATGTCAAAAACCCAGATCCTTAATGGCATTGCATTTTAACTTAATTTAAACTAATTACAGTTTTAATAAAGAGAACATTAAAGCATTTATTTAAAAAAGAGTTATAAAAGGTATTGGCAAAAAATTACTAAGATTATTGATAAAAATACAATACCATATTTTTTCAATATATTTCTTTTTCGTACATTTTAAGCACAATATGATAACCATAAATTGAAAAATTGCCTACATTGATCAGTTTTACTTGATTATATATATTTCAGTGATAAATTTCAAATATTAGCATTTTACGCATCACACTCTTAAAAATTCTGATTCAATGATTTTCATTCAAATAAATAAACTTTTCAAACAGAATTCTGTGATACATAACCAAAAAATAGGGTTCGCACCAAGGGAGACATTTTTTTTTTGTTGACATAATAAGGTTTTGGAGTTATCAAAGTATGAGATATTGAGAATCTACAGTGTTATGAACATTGAAATGGTGAAACATAACACACTTAATTGTAAAGGAATCATATAAACATTTCATTAATATGTAATTCTTAATTCAATCATAGACAAACTCTTAAGTCCGAATCGAAATAAGGTGTGGCGTTTCGAATGGTCAGGATGAGTGTCACCCTCTGTCGACAAACTTATGCTCCTTCGTCCAGAAAAGAAAGCTTCGTTGGAGAACATTACATAATTATTTTTAAGTTTTATCCATAAATCATATACTATGAATGTTACACGGTTTAATGGCCTGGCAAAAACTATATTGCTACTGATGTAAGCTGCATCATAATATTAGAAGAAAAGTAGTTTTTAAGTATTAATATTCTGTCCACTTCACATAATACTATTTGATGTGATCAGATATTATACAAAAGTATTACATTATAATGTTGCATCCCAGGCAATATTAAATAAGAGAAAACATCACCCTTAATTCTTTATTTTGAGAAAATTTTATTTTAAGAGATGTTTTGATAATGTTAACATAACATTTTAAGCATGAAGAAACAATTTAGTAATCCTAGATAAAAATTGTATAATACAACAAAACTACATGGTTCTTATTAAACCAAAAAGAGTTCATTTTTAAGGGCACCATAGTTTCAGCATGGTCCTGGCAGCATGTGATTAGTTTAGACATGAGTGTAGCTAGCAATTTTTAAAAAAATACAGTTTAAAATATTGGGTTTCAGGAATATGCATAAGCAGTATGAAATTCAATCTATTCATTTTAATGTAAACTCAAAAGGAAATGTACAAATATTTGAATTAATAAGAATTTATACTATAAAAAACAATAATAGATAATATATGTATTTAAGTAAAAAAAATTAACAAAAAAGCAAAACTAATCATATTTTATTATAGGTTTTCATATTGGTACTAAACTAATTATTTTGTGCGATAATGTAAACCTTTAATTTTGAAAAATTTCAATCACAGATAAAAGATCATACATAACATTTATTAAACCAAATTATGCATAACAATTATTGAACCAAAAATAATTATTTTTAGGAGCCTCATACTTCTAGTCTAACCTTGACAGAATTCAATGGTACTTTTCATCATGAGTGTAGCCAAAAACCTCAGAAAAATATAGTCTTAAATTATATGCTTCAGGAACGTATACATCAGTATCAGGGCTCTTGATTAAAACTTTATCATAAAAAAGTGCTGCATGTCCAACATGAAGGAACATTCTTGAATCAGCTTCTTCGTGATCACATTCAAGTTCTATAACATTCTCAACAGTAAGTTCATTTGAATTATTAAAAAACTTATGACAAATGTTTTCATGGGTGATATAAATTTCAATATTTTCGAAAAGGCAAGGCCTAATTTTTTCCAAAAATTAAAACAAAAATCAATAAGTTCTTCTTTGTTTTTGCCAGATGCTAAGAATTTCTGAAATTGTTTAGACATTTTTTGTTTTGCTCGATATATTTTAATTAGTTGTACTCCAGCAATGCTTATTCTCTTTCGTTCGGCAGATTTGATGCTCAATTCATTATACCTGACAGATACAAAGTCAACACGGGAGCAGTTATAGTTTTTTGCCAGCTTAATTAGAGATTGCAAAATGTAGGGGGCGAATTCTCCAAAAGTGGCAAATGAATTTGGCACTTGTTGAATAAAAGCCATTGCATCAACAACAATGGCTGCCTTTGATGTGTTTTGATATTTGTTAAAATCTATAATAATGTTATTCGAGCAATTTTCTAAATAATGAAGCAAAGTTGCTTTGTTTGTTCTTGATTTGCTGCCATTATAATTTGCAAGGGCAATAGGTAAATTACTCAAACTGTTCTTCATTAATTCTTCTAAATCTAGATTTTGAACTTTAGAAATCATTAACATTCTTCTAAATAAATTTCTATCACTTTTTAATGCTGTTGTTTCTGCTTTTAATTGTATAGTACTTATTTTACCAACATCTGAAAAGGTTTTTAATTTCAAACATTTCATAGGTGTGAAAAAATCAAGATTCTTTTGTTCCAATCTTTCATTTAAAAAAGAATTTAAAGCTTTGTTTCCAAGTGCTGCAGCGTGCTTCAGGTCAAGACATACGTCCTCAGGAGCAACACTACCAGTAACAATATTTAATAATGCACCGTTAATATTTTTAAAAGGATTTTGCATAGATAATATTGTATCACAAATTGCAACGACATGTTTCTCATCTTGTTTGATTCGAGTTGAATCCAACTCCTTTTTTAAGCGATTGCAATTTTGCTTTCCTACCATTATGTTACACTGATGTGAGATGGCTGCTTTGAATGGTGGGATAAAATCCATCTATGCCCTGCACCTTTATTAACTGATATTCCTGTCAATCCACCTTTGGTTTTGGAATCTCTACTACATGTTTGTTCAATGACTTGATCACAAGGTGTCCTTGAAAATAAATACCTCTCTTGTTGCTGAACTGAAAATTTTCCAGTTTTGAATTCGTTGTATATTGCAGAATTTGAGATTTTTAGATTTTGCATCTTACACCTATAAATAGTCAAATATCTTGAATAATTAACTCTATCGTATGCAAACAAATATAGAAGCATCGATTGCACAGCAGATAAATGCAGTTCCCAATCGCCTTGTCTAGTCGCTCTAACAAACAAAAGTAGCAATTCCACCATCTCAATGTAAGAACTCCAGAACTCATAGGTGAGGTTTTCAGCACATTTCAAAGCTATGTATTCATTATACATTTCACGCATTTTTTCAATTTCACAGTTATGAATTAAATTATCCAAGGAGTAATGAGGATATTCTTTACAAAAATGATCAAATACACTTTCAACTTCATTAAAATCAATCTTCTGTTCATACAAAAAAACTTCAAGGCGTATTCTTTGTAATGCCTCACATAAAAGTTTATGAGCACGAATACTCCTATTGTAATGATACCCATTTAAAACGCGGCCTATAGAGCTTTGAACAACAATACCCGATTCAATTAAAATGTCTTGCAAGCCCCCATCAGCAAATCTTTTTCCAATAACTGCTAAAAATGCCATACAAATATGAAACACTCCAAGTCGAATTATGAGCCTATGATTAAACTCGTTATTTTGCCACCTGATCTGCTGAGCTTTATCATAGATAGCTTGATCTAACACTAGAACGATATTTTCAAGTTCAAGTTTATTTGCTATTTCAATACTTCGATGCAAAAGAGTATTGACAGTGGACATTTCTGTCGGGTTTGCATCTAATATTGGGAGATAACCAACTTTTGTTTTATCTAAATTCTCAGTAGATTTTGTCATTTGACTGTTGAAACCACTCCAACCAGGAAGAAGGTTTTTTGAAACATATTTACATAAGAAAAATAGATCATCAATGTCTTTAGCTTCTTTTTGGAAAAGTAAACTTCTTTCGTGATTAATTGAGGGTATTTCAGCATAAGAAGGAGGTTTAGGCCTTTTTTCCCTTTGAAATGATAAATGTCAGGTAAATCCACATTTAGCGTACGCTTTCTTGATTTTTTACGAATTGGAAGTGCCATACTACTGATTGTTTCCGACTGATGAGAAACGAAAATCTGAGAAATTTTCATTTCGGTGTTTGCAATTCCCAGGAAAATTAGCCCAAAATTGACATATATGCCAAATAACATGCTTTGAGCAAGATTGAAGTCCCAAATTCAGACCATGCGTTTTCATGAGATAAATAGGTAAAAGTTTCACTGCGATACTTCCTAACTATTGGCGTAAATACTGTTTGTCTAAAGTAAGAACTCCCCTAGCCATTTCTCGGGACCCGTGGTGGTGACTATGGTAACGAGGTATGACTATTTCAAGTAGGGGTGTGGAGTTATTGTTTAGGACAGGTTTTGGCTCGGATCGGCGAGAGAAAGGTTAATTAGGTCCCCGACCCCCGACCCCCAAATATGGGTATGCGGGAAAAATTTTCATCTTGTCGCTGTGGCAGTCTCCCGCACAGCCGGAGGTGGACAGAGAGTATCTGCCACATGCACAGGCCGAGAGGCCCGGCGAAGCCCCTCCGTGGCATTTATTTAAAAACAGGAAAAAAACATAGTACTATTTTGGCAACAGCCAGGAGGTTTTCGGGCAAAAATACAAAAGTAGCAAGTTCACCTCTAGAATTAAACGTTTTACATGTATAGTTGTGATTATTCCGACTATTAACTATGGGGTGAAATTTAACATCTAAAGAATGATGTATACAATAAAATTAATGAAAAAATCAAGAAAAAAGCATTTTTTTTTAAGTTAAGGTTTAAAAATTGTCCAACGGACCCTTATGAAAATTTGAAATTTAATAAATTCAACGATATCAACCATGTGAGACCCAGATTTTACCATGTGAGAGCTGTCAAAGTATAATGGAATTTGTACAAGCTTCATGAAAAATATTTTTGGTCAAACCTCATGAGCGAAAACTGGTGGTTTAACAATTTAAAGTTTAAAATAGAGGAAAAATAATAAAAAGATTATAAAGGACAATTGATAAAAGAAAAAGAAACATGAAGTTCAAGGCTAAAATTATACAATTGACCAAAAGGGTCTAAAAATTCAACGTAAAAATTTGTAAAAGATCGAGCGTACTCTCAAAGTCGATATAATGAGACATAAAATTTTTTAAAAGATTAAAAATGAATATAGCACTTAAAGTAAAAACATCGAAATCACTAAAAGGATTAAAAGAAGTACAGTTAAAATAACACAAAAGACTGACATAAAATAGTCAACATGTAAAAACACAGATTAACATTAATAAGAAAAAGTTGTTAAAATTCATTGACTAAAAGACACGAGGTCAATAAAACAATAGTACAATGAAGGAACGTTAAAAAATTGAACTAAAAAAACATTAAAGCTTAAAATAAGCAAGATAATATCAAAACAATTAAAAATGCAAAAAGAGTAAAAAGGTGGTTTAAAATCGTATAAATACACTTTATAAAACTTGGTTCGTGGTCCATAATATAAAAATTTCAAGCTGGTCCGGAAATGGAGATATTAATTAGTTGTTAAAAACTTGTGCCAGCAGATCCTCTAGAGCGGTTTTGATGATGGTTTTGATTATTTCTCTACATCTATTGTTTACAAAAATTTGTTGATCATTTTTATCATTGAATAAGTTTTGTCGGAGTGCTTGGAAATGATTGCAGAAATATGCTAGATGTTCAAGTGTTTGTTTTTCGTTACAGTATTTACATTTATCGTCTTTGTTAAAAAATCTCTTTTGATAAGTTCCAAACACTCCGTGCCCCGTCAAATATTGATTTAAATAAAAGTTTGCTTGTAGTCTGGTAGTTGACGGGGTTTTAATGAATTTGTAGGTCTGCCGACCTTTACTCGATTCTCTCCATTTCCTTTCCCAGCTCGCCCTGATAAGTTTTCTTATGTCTGTTTTAGTCATCTTAGGGGTCCTCAGACACCGGAGATCTTTAATGTCTGAGCCGATTGCGTTCTTTGCGGCTCTATATGCCTCCTCATTGCCCTGGATACCAACATGTGCCCTGACCCAATTTAATTCAATGCCCTCTCTCTATTTTCTTTTTGTTTGTTCGATGAGTCTGGAGGAAGGTTCTGGGTCTGCCAGGGCCTGGAGGGAAGAAAGCGTGTCTGAAAAAAATGGTAGCTTGCGTAATATTGTTTGTTATAGTCCAATCTAGTGGCGCCTCGATCGCCATCAGCTCAGCAGTAAAAATATTGGTATTATCCATGACTCTAGTGGAGACTTGATCTACTGTTATTCCGTCAATCTTAATGATGACTGCGTATGCTAATCGGGAGAGAAAATGAATATTTTTCTTCAGTCTATTGTGTCAGCCCTAGAGTGAAGAGAAGCTACCCTCCTTAAAATGCACTAGTCTTGTTTCCACAGCAACAGACGGTCTCAGACTTTGTAGAGGAAGGAGTTCTTACCTTAGGAAAACTACAGCTTAACTGATAATAATTATAAAGCACACCCGCCCACGAATTATCACCTTGTATTTGGTACAGCATGCACCAGTCAACTTTTGTGGCCATTAAATTTTGAAGAAATGAATGGACAACTAGTCTAAGTTTCATTTTGTGACTTTGCTAGGTTAAATGTAAACCGAGCTGAAGGCCAAAACATAAATATTTTCCTCATAACGCCACTTCATCGTTGTTCTGAATATTAAAAAAAAACCAGTTTTGAAACGGAGAGGTATTCTCTTTCTCAAACATTTACAATGCAGAGCTTGATATGTAATGGAACCGGTTGAATCTTTTTCCTTATTGAGACCTCCTTTTAATTTGTCTACTGTAAGAACTCCCCTCGCCACAAAGTCTAAGGCCGTCTGCAGCAATGGCAACAAGAATAGCGCATTTCAGAGAGGGTAGCTTCACTTCACTCTAGGGTTGACACAATAGACCGAGGAAAAAGATTCCCTTTCCTGGGGAGAACATAAACATTCAAATCCGAAGAATTAAGAGCCATGCACATTTTTGAATTTGTACAAGTGGGCAACATTAGAACAGTCAAGGCAAACAAACTCCATAATCGGGGAATTTGTTCTATTGGCTATCAGTACTGAGAATCACTTATGGAGCTTTGTCCATGCAACCTTGGTTACATTTCGGGCAAACTAAGCCCGCTTCCAAAATTTAGATGGAGGGAAGACGACAATTATATCCACTATCAAAAATTTTGAAATGTTATCTGTTGAATCCATATTTTTTTTTCTAATGGCCACCTGGAGAAGGACCTTTCGTCATACTGGCAGACTTGTTGGCCAAAGAACATCCATGCCTTGCCCGAGATGCGAACCCCGAACCTTTCTGATGCAAGACCTGTTTCCTTACCCCTACTCAAGCAGGTCGGCATCCATAAATTTAATTCTGTTGATTAAAAAATTCTTTAAACTCCTATCATATCATCCATCTTAATGCTCCGGAATGATGTTTCATTCATACGAGATGAGTTCCTCACTTTAATGTATGAACGCCTCCTGCCCTGATTTGCCTTCTTTGGTCATCGTCGTTGCCTTCGGCTACCATGAAACATTACTTTCTTTTTTTTTCGTTGACCACATTGCGTTTTTAAAAATAAGAAAAAACAATTGGATCGAAAACTCTGTAAAACTCTCTCTTTAAACACCAAGTTTCCGAAGTGTGCAGACTGAAAAAACTGTGATCTGCTATCTGTCCGAATCTCATGTTGAATAACCCAAAAATTTGTTTGAAGGAACACTTTGTTATAAAATTGAAATTAAGCTTTCATATACAGTTAAAAGAGTGCAGTTAAGTGTAAAACACTTGCAATGGAAATGTTCACGCCAAGCTGGCTCTCATCCACGCCAAAAGTTAAATATTTCTACTTCCGAAAGCACCATTGTCGGAGCACTTTTTGTATCGTCTGTAGAACGTTTTGCGTGAGTTAATAAATGTCGTCAATGCTACTATACGTCAATAGGAACAAAAGTTCAACGTTAAACTATATATGCATGTTTTAATTTTGTAATAACGATAGTTTAATTTTTAAGTCTCTTTAAGCTGCTTTAAGTAATTTTGGAATATAAAATTTCTATTTGCTCTGTTAAGCCAAGTTCAAGTACGTCTTAATATTCTCTTTGTGCTACTCCTATTGTTTGATTTACGAACTAATTTTATAAGAATTAGTGCAGCCTAAATCAATTATTCTTGCTTTATATTGTCACATGAAACTAACTGCACTGATCTTATACGTATTTTACCTTACTGTAACTATAAATATTAATGCTTTCTATTTTACCAAGTAGTAGTAAGCATATATGGCAGTACTTTTAATGAGCCGGAAACAGCCTTTACACACACCACTTCGGTGTGAAGTAGCTGTCACGTTCTTTGGTGTTAAAATACACGAAAAAAAATTTTACAGTACATAACATAAGGAAATTAAGACACAAGCATATTTTTTTTAAATTTAAACTTTTTGAAATCTAATAAAGAAAATTTATAATGTTAAGGATTTTTAACGAAGCAACAATTGAAATGGAGGTCTGCAACTGACGTCATTGTAGGTAAATCGTGGCATTTGTCAATGCAGAAGCCAATCACGTGGCGTCGCTAAGAAATATCCTATTAAATCTGATTTAAATCATAGGCATAATAAGTGCTGTTAGCATAGGCAGCGTAGGCAGCGTAAGTGCTGTTGCATGTCGACTCGACTTACCATTGAGTACTGTGTACAAAATCGTTCGGAAAGTGTTGCAGTACTACCCTTACAAAATCAAACTTGTTCAACAACTTCAACCGAGAGATCCAGCTTTAAGAGAAATATTTTATTGAGTTTTCTGGCATGGATAGAGGTGGACATCAATTGGCCATGGAACACTATGTGGACAGAGGAGGCACATTTTTACTTAAATGGGGATGTCAACACCCATAACTGCAGGATTTGGTCCAAAGAAATCCCTCATGTTATCCACGAAGTTCCATTACATTCGCCGAAAGTCAGCGTTCGGTGCTGTATGATAGCAAATTTCATAATTGGACCTTTTTTCTTTGAAGAACCATCGGCAGTTGGGCCCGTGACATGCACTGTGACTGCTGCTCGTTTAGAATCGATGCTCAGATGTTTCGTGATATCTGAACATCAGCAACAGGGCATTTTAGCCAACACGATCTTTATGCAGGACGGGGCTCCACCTCACATTGGTAGGTGTGTCAAACAGTTACTGCAGCAACATTTCACTAATGATCGTATTGTAGCCCGAAACTTCCCCATTTCTTGGCCATCCCGATCACCAGACCTCAACCCCTGTGGCTTCTGGTTGTGAGCTTATCTCAAAGACATTGTTTAAGGTGATAACGTAACCAATTTATTGGAATTGAACAATGCGATACACAGACGTGTCCGTAACATTTCTCCAGATATGCTAAGAAGTGCTGTTGAGAATGCAATATTGCGATTTAATTTGCTTTCAGAAAATGGCGGATGCCACATTGAGCATGCTTTGTAGTAACAATAAAAGTGTTTGCAACTGATGTTTCCTCTGTTATTTCGTTTAACCTTATTGCATACAGCGCCATTCACCGCAGGTGGTGAATTTTCGAACTTTTTTTTTTTTTTTTTTTNTCGATTTCCTAGAAATGTACTTTTAAATCGTTACTTTTTTTGTTTAGTACTTGTACTTTTACTTGTACTTTTTACTCGTTACGTTTTAAAATAAGAACTTTTTACTTTTTACTCGTTACTTTTTTTAAAAATACTTGTACTTTTACTCGTTACTTTTTAAAAGTAACGTTGCCATATATGGTAGTAAGTGAACATTCTTGAAGTTTCCATGAGCCGGAAACAGCCTTTACACACACCACTTCGGTGTGAAGTAGCTGTCACGTTCTTTGGTGTTAAAATACGCAGAAAAAAATTTTACAGTATATAACATAAGGAAATTAAGACACAAGCATTTTTTTTTTAATTTAAACTTTTTGAAATCTTATAAGGAAACTTTATAATATTATGGATTTTTAACGAAGCAACAATTGAAATGGAGGTCTGCAGCTGACGTCATTATAGGTAAATCGTGACATTTGTCAATGCAGAAGCCAATCACGTGGCGTCGCTAAGAAATATCCTATTAAATCTGATTTAAATCACAGGCATAATCACTTATTCTATTCTCGGATTGCCCAATTATAGTAAAGGTTCCAGGCAAACACCCAAAAATTATCCATATTAAAATGTTAGTATGTATGACAAACTCTTTAAAAACTAAATTGACATTTATTAGTATCTTAAAATTACTCTGTAAAAAATTTCAGATTATCGTCACAATAAAAATGGTGGCAACTACTTTGTGCTGTATTGGAATACCAAACATTTTCATTTACACTACTTTTAAACTTTTGTTGTAAGGTACCTGCCACCATTTTTGGTCTCCAGTTGCACTATCTAAATGAAACAGTGTGTCTGTGTCCCACACAACTCTGTAATGCTGATAAAATAAAATTCATAGTTTGTCCACAAGACAACAGAACTTGTTTCCACACAATTGAGGAGACAAAATAATAAAAAATAAAGGCTATGGATATTTGGTGCCATGAACGATAATATTAGAGTTCTTATCCGTTTTGGAGAACAGTTTATGCATAATAATAGGAAGGTATAATAGGAAGAGAAAATTACTGTAATAAAAAGAGAAATCAAAAATCATGTAAAAAACAGTCAAAAACTACACATTTCAAAGGAAAGCTGCACAATGCAGCAGAAATTCTACAAGAAAATTGAAACCAATAGCAAATTTTAAAGGAGAAAGCAATGAAAATACAACCGAAGCTGATGTCGTCAGCGGGTACCACCCCCAGAAGTCATAAAAATACAAAAACATTTCTATCGAGAGAGCTTCGGTTGTCATCATAGTCAGCATCGGTTGTCATTTTATTTTTCATTTTATTTTTATAATTTTCATTGCTTTCTTCTTTAAAATTTGATATTGGTATAATAGGTTCTTATTATCTCAGTACTTACAAGGGCATTACCAGAAGTATTTAACACCACATTCAGTTAAGTCTTACTGGCCTCAATGATAGTTTGGCGATTCTTATGGTATTTGGAATAAAGTACCTGTATTATTTCGCTTGCGAAAAATTATAAACTATCAGAGTCGTTACTAATTATTTCGAGAATTACAATTCATTCATTTTGGTAATAGGTACAAATTGAGAAAAAAAAAAGAGTTTTATAATAAGATGCTAAATTGATGGAGAAAATGTACTTTTTCGTATAAATAAATCGTAAAAAATTGCCTTATTGTTATTGAAGCTTAATTAATTTCAAGTAGGCTGTTATGTTAATGGGTGTTTTTTAATAAATATACTACGATTGGTTTGGAGATACCTCTGTGGAAGGCCAACCGAAAGGAGAAAATTTTTGATTATGTTAATTTTTAAGTATTAAGAGTTGAGCAATAGCATCCAGTATATTACTTAATTTGATTACAAATTGATACTACTTAATTGAAGGGCAACTATAGCAATAAATAGTTTAATTGTGTCGGTCTTTCAGTAATATTTCGTAGTGTTGATAATTACTGATTTATTGATCTTTTTTAACCCCGTCTGAAGAAGGGATGGCTTGTAATGAGATATGATACACAAAAGAGAACTTATTTTCTTTTGGTATAGAATTTAAAGCAAGAACAATTAGCTTAGGAAACGCCTCACTCATTATTAAAATTAAATTAATTTTGTAAATTGAAATTTTAAATGGCATAGAAAGAAGACGAATTTTAAGCAGTTGATAGAAATTATCTCTTTTTATATACTTATACAGAGGCTCTCGAAAATGTTTGAACATTTGTAGTACTTGAAAATTATGTCGAATAAAAAGTTCTTTATTTTTTCCGATTATCTCTCTGTATAATGTTGACTGATTCATTAAAAGAATGAAACAAAGAAACGAGGGAGAGAACTGCAGAATTTAATGAAAATTCATCTGAAGCTGTTCGACGATTTCTCAGAGCAGCTGAATAGAATTGGAGATGATTCTTTCCATGGAAAAGTTTTGCAAAAAACAGAGACTTTCCTTCCCAAAATTAATATTCAATAAACCTGCAAACTATCTGTAATGTCATATTTGTTTTTAAAAAAATCACATTTAACATTTGAATCAATTAGCATTTCTGATTCCAATGGACGAAGAATTGAAGAAAAAATGAGGAACTAATCCTAAGTAGATCTTAGTTAGAGCAATTCAGGTAATTTAGTATTTATGGATGATGTTTATTTAAATGACAGCTTAAATTTATGAAAATGAACAAGAATGGAAAAACATTGACGCACAAAAGATCTATTCCCAGCCGTTTAACAGCTGTTGAAATGCTATCCTACTAAATACTAATCAAATTTTTAAAAAAAATAGAGTATTTTCAAATATGTAGGAATATTTTTGAAGGAGTACGGTAACTTTTGTGAGTAAATGTTCTTTGCTTTTATTATTATTGATTTCTTAAAAATATAGTTTTACTATGATTTAAAATATTTCATGCAGTTTTCTTAAAAATAGGTTATAGATTGTATTATATAATTTCTGAAATTATTTTAACCAATGGTTAAAGCCTTATTTCATTAAAAATCGTAAGTGAAGAGTGCGCAAATAAAACGGACCACCCTGAATAGCTTTTGATCTAATGATTGGTGTTTTTCACGGTCTAGGACATAATCTTAATGGCTCGAGAGCGTGACCTCAAATATGCTAATTAAAACCGTATTTTCTCTGAATGAACCTTTTTTCGGATTTCTGTCCTCCAAAATATCCGCAATCTGGGAAATAAGGTAGAAATAGTTTGGTCAGGAGACCGGTCAAAGTTTGGACTCCTTTAGTGTTGATTTTATCTTTTACGTATTTTACTATATCTTTCTATAAAACTATAAAATAATATATTTACTATAAAAATTTCTAAGCAAATTGATAACTTTTTGCGCACAATTATAAAATTTGTTTTTTTTTTCACGGATGATTCCATGCAGAAATGTGTCTTTTAGTAAATATTTATTATCTTTTATAATTTCACTTAACATTAGTTGAAAAAATATTAACTTTTTAGGTATGCAAGTTTTGACATCATTTTAAGGAACGAAATTTTGCATGGCAAAACATAAAATTGAACGAAATCGGTCGAACAGTTCCTGAAAATATGAATTTTAAATATACAACTGTAGCAACCGCATAACTAAGCTACAACAGCGCCACCATGTACAAGGCAGTGGATGCTCAGACATCGAACTGAATGGACCTTCCTTTTNTCGTTTATCAGAAAATAATTCCATTAAAAAAAAACTTTTAGTAAATATATATTATTTTTTATTATATTGCTTAAGAATGGTGGAAAAAATTTTGAATTGTAAGGTATTCAATTTTTATTTGTTGAATTGCAAGGTATTCAATATATTTTTACATGGCAAGATACAATTTTTGAGCGAAATCAATCCTGATAATTGAATTTTGATAATCGAATTCGAATTTAGATAATCGAATTTTAATCCTGATAATCAATTCCTGAGAAATCAAATTTTAAAAAAGTCATTTTTTTTAAATTCTTCTTCTCAAGAATGATTAAAATAAACTAATTTTATATAGATATCTATAAATAAATATTTTATTCTTTTTTTAATAATCAATGTAACGGCTAACTTTTTAATTCAATAAATATGTAAAAATTATTAATTCACCATCGAGACTAAATCGAACTTGAAAATTTATTTTTAACTCCTTATTCCTTAAACTAGTACTTTATTTCTCTTACCACAAAAATGTTTCAGTTACAAGGTTATATTAATTCTCACGGTGTTTTGGTGATTAAGCTATATGCAAGTTATTCCAAATTTAATTATTCTAATTTAATCGCGTAATATTCCAAATTATTAATTACACGAGATTGTCTTTGTTTCTGGCTATTTTATCTTTCGATAAATCGCCAACTATGGATCTCTTCCAATGGTCCTAACTGTTCATTGGTAACAATTTAGTTACTTTTAATTTTGATTTCTTGACGTTATGATTAGAGGGTGTCACTCTTCGGTCCGACCTTTTAACTAACTTTACGAAGGTCTTCGTGTTATAGATAATGCATCTCTACATCCTTTTAAGGGCGTATCTTTTTATTTTGTGATTTTGATATCTTAATGGCCATGTTAATAATTTTAATAATATTTCTAAAAAATAAAACAGCAATTCTTTTCTTTTTTAAATAATTTTGATCACTTTTCCAGAATAAATCTCTATGTTGTAAGAAGAGCATATATACGAATAGTAATTACTACTATGGCCGAAATCTTCACAAAAATTGCAATGAATTTACCTCCATCATATAAATTGGAACAACTTCCAATAAATAACTAAATGGACCATCAAATGACTTAAATAACTATGACCCTGGAGCCACAAAAGAAATTTGAAAGGAGAAAAAAACACAGCACTCCTCAAATATAATTTGATCACAAAAAAAAATTATAATTAAGCTTGTGTCATCTATACACAGAATACACAGAAAATAAAAGTTATTTCGAAGTTTCTGAAAGGTTTCTTTTTCTTAAGGCCTATTCTTTATGCCTCATATCTAAGACAAATAGCTTAGCTAATCACCTTTTAAACGCTTTTTATTACAAACTAATGCACTTACAAGTTTATTTTCATAAATAAGTTTAAGCTAATTTTTTTCAATATTCAAAGGTAGTTTATTCGTTTGAAGTGATGAGTCTTACGATTAAAAATAACTTTTATGAGTTAAACAAACCAGAATTTTTGGTATATGGAACTTGAGGGATTTGAAGCAGTAAAGACAAGAACGAAATGAGAATCCAACCTATAATGTGTGCACCACTTGGGGACACTTAGGAAAGTGGTGAATGCATATCAAAAGGAGAATGCAAACACAACAGCTATGAAAAGAGTTCGAATTTGAGTCGCTTGTCACTTTTGGATTTCAATGGTAAGTCATTTGTGAGTAAAAATTGTTTAAAGAAGTAAATTTTGCGAAATCTACTTAATTTTTTATCACTCCGTATTAATAATCCATATTTCACTCATATAGATTTAAACTGAAAAGGAAGGTCTCTCTCTTTCTACCATTCAACCTGTCTCCTAATATATATTCCACAGGTGACATAAATACTCCTCTTTTCCCCCTTTCTCTCTTTTGGAATCTCGACTCCTCAAAAGTCCCCTTCTTCCTCAATAAAACATTCTCTTTTGGGAAAAGAGGGGTCCTTTTGTGTCCTGTTCCATCTCCTGATCCCAACTTTTAATTTCAAACACTCTTTTCAGGAGATGTCCTGAATTTGCATGTCTTTTGATCCAAGTGTGAATGGAATCACCAGAGCGTTCGTCGACAACACCTATAGATTTGCAGACCATTCTTTTCGTTCGGGAAAAGGTGTGTTGGCTTCGTTCAATCCCTCATTCAGAACTTTTAAGATTTCCGCTTTAAGTTCTAGAATAAATTTAAGATAGTTTGGAGGATTCAACAGAAAGACTTTAGAACTTTTTCAGCTGTCAGTGATTTTTAATTTTCAATCTACTTCCACTTAACAAGAAATATTATTTTCCCTCCTCCTGAAGAGGTTCTGAGTCCCAAATAAAAAAAAATTTGGCATCATTCACACTCATATACTTTGACCACCACCTAGTTTTTCAAGCTTCAATACGTTTAGTCTCAGAGAGTTTTATAGACAACAAAGAAATCAGATAAAGTTCGTGGAAATTTTAAAACAATTAAGGCATATATTTAATCTTTCAAAACTGAAAACAAATAAGAAAATTATTTATCCGAAACAAAATTGTTTCACTGTGTTTTTAACCTATTTTCCGAGACACGGTTTCTTCATCATACTCTCGCAAAAAATGGACACAATATTGAACCCTAATAACGATATTAATTTGTTGCAACTTTAATAAGGTACTAACTTGAACCCAATTTTCTCAGTTTGAACCATTGTCTCGTGTCATCAAGTTTTAGAAGTAAGATTAATGAGGTTCAATTTACATCCATAATAGGTTTGCAACTAATTTGAACGCTATTATGGTTCAACATGCAAACTTTCTGAAAGAAAAAATTTTTACTCGAAATCATTTGAGGTAATTTTAAACTGGTAACTGATCCAAGCAATACTGATCCATCGCATCATAATGTCTTAAAAACTTGTTTCAGGTTTTAAAGTGGCATCAGAGTATTTCATAAGATCTTTTTATGCAAATTTTTAGCTATAAATTACCATTCAAATAATTTTCAACGCGAATGGATGCTAATATATTAATTCGAGGAGTACTCCTACCCATCACTTACTTTTACATCCGTAATGAATGTGTAAAGATAATCTTATTTCAGTCCTCTGTAAATTTCTGGTAAATTTTAATTAATACAAAATATATCCGGAGCCTCGATGGCTCGGTTAAAGGCTCTGTGAAGGCATTGTGGAGGACATGGATTCAATCATCAAAAGCAGCTTCAGATCAATGGATACCAGCTTTCCTGCACCGTCCCATTGCCGTCACTATGGTCTTGGTAACGAAATGGTGGGGACTTCACCCACACTGTCCCTTCGGCTGACAACAAGATATTATCACGAAATGTGCCCGATGCTCACGAGTCGCATTTTTTTACGAGTTTAAGACGAACCATGCCATCTAAATACAAAAATATTTACCTGGAAGTAACAAGTGCAATATTTCTTTCTTTTTCTGAACAATTAAAACAAATTTTAGCAAATCTGAATGAAATCTCTCAAAAAGAATACCTATGAAACTTTCATTCAAGGAAAATGTATTCAATGTATTTTCTGAAATGTTGTGCGTGACAAGTAAAACCAGAATCACGAAAAAGAGCCCAACTTTTTATTAATACTCTGAGAGTTTATCCCGGTTATTTTTTTTTCTGGACTTTAAGCCACAAACTTTTGATGTTATTGAATAGAAAAGTAGTGCGCATCAGTCCCAGGGATGCCCAGATTATTCAACGTTTGGCATTATTAGATGTCTCTCAATGATGTTATAACTGCCATAAACTGAACTCATAATTATTGTAGATAAGTAAAAAATCAACTATTAAAACTTAGGCACATTTTTATTTAGGAAAAATACATCTAAAAGCTCAAATATTGGATCCTAAGTAGTCCCCAGATGAACGGTAATTAAAATCCTTCCTCGCCCAATGAACCGCTGCAATCCTTCAAACTACTTTTCAAGAAAGCTAAGGGGGAAAAAATACTACTTTCTGCTTTTTATAGCAGTGAGAAAAATATGAAAAAATCATATTCATGGTCATATGCCGAGTGCGTAAGCATAATTTTTTCTCATATTTCGCACTGATAAAAAAAAATCTAAATTTCTTTCCTTTCTTAAAGTTTTTTCAAAACGTTCAGCGATTCAAATAATAATTTTGCCCAACGCTCTGAATAACATTATCTTTCCGAATAAAATATGAATAAAAATTACTGATATTCTAATCAGAACGATAATAAATTGTATTGTGTCGCAAAATAATATGCGATGCTTAACAATCGATAACACTACTTCTTCTGCATTGGGGCCCTGTGTTGATTGCGGAATAAAATCCTCTTCTAGAATAAAAGGGGAGGGGAAAGGAAGGGATTGGTTATTAGCATAGCTAATTATAATGCAATGGGATGGAGAGTTGCGAGACGGATTAACATGGACAATTAGCCAAATGAACTGAGCATTACTTATCGTCATTAGTTACGAACTGCATCATGGGAAGATCGCTTTCTGCCGTAAAGATGGTTTAACGCTCAGCGCAATCAAGGCCTATAATCACTTCAATAAATAATACGGTGCTTTAATGCGCTACTATTTTTTTTTTTTTTACAAAAGATTATACATTAATTGTTTTACTTTAGACACTGCGATATTTCATTGCAAATTTCTATGACATTCTTTTCATTATAAGCATAACTTTCTATTTTAAGGGTAAATTTTTGAAGGAAAAAATAATAATCCTTTTCATAACTAGATGAATATCCGTTCTTCGTATGGGCTGTAAAATAAAATAAAAAATCAATAATTAGGTAATAATCAACACTGAAATACGATGAACAAAGCTGAAAGGCGTATATAGACGACATAATTAGTAGTAAAGCATCTTAACATTTCTTAAACTAGTAATACCCAAAGTTGAAATCGTCAAAAAGTCAGAATTTTTCACCGAAAGACATCCTAAGCAAGCCGTAAAAAAAAGTTCAATAAATTAAGTTAAATTCCTAAAAATGATTATTTTCTTGTTGTAAGGGTAACTAGAGCATGTTTCTTCATGTCAAAATGTAACATGTTAAGTAATATAAACGTTTAGATATGTTTATAGCGTCCTCTTAAAGTTGAGATGTTACAACAGAATAAAGTAATGAGCAGACGATTGCAATCAAGTTCAGCTTTGGTATAACTATTATTGTTATATTGGAAAAATGATGCAACATTACTGATAACATCATCACATAAGTATACTCTAAATATTTCAAAATAATATGCTTTTAAAGTGCTTAATTCAACGTTAAAATCACATTTATTTCGCACTTCTTCCGAAAATGTAATTATCGCAAATGATAGAGAGAAAAAATACTTCAGCCATTTC
The DNA here is from genome assembly GCF_043381705.1 of Parasteatoda tepidariorum. NCBI lineage: Eukaryota > Metazoa > Arthropoda > Arachnida > Araneae > Theridiidae > Parasteatoda > Parasteatoda tepidariorum. The sequence continues at coordinate 210,569 of NC_092212.1, read as the reverse complement.
ACACTTCTTTACATTTTGTCACAAAGAGCGGTTTTATTAGTATTACTTTTTTTCTTTTTACAAAATGTCCGCTACGCACATTTCGAAAACATGCCAGGGTTCAAATCTGAAGCATCAAAGCAACATTTTCATTAAATAAACTTCAGAATGCTTGTGTACGTAACACTCGAAACGTTATTAGATTTTCTCTAAGCAAATATTTAGAAATAAACTTCTTTTTTTTTTTTTATTCAAAAACCCAGTTCTCATTTATAATTGAAAGTTTTCTGTTAAAGATTTCAGTTTGTATAAATAAAGTTAAAAGCTGTGGGGGAAATGTTTTGAAAGTGATTATAATAGTTAGAAATATAACATGTTTCCAACAAGCTGACAACTCATCGAATGCAATAACTATTTTTTTTTATCACATCCAACTGATGGCACACGAAATTTGCATCAATCTATCAATTTCCCCGTTGAAACTTACTTTTTATTCGTAAATCAAACTTACTTATTTCAATTACCATTGTTTTTACATTGTTTAGATTTCTAAAAAGCATGTTTAAGTAGCGAGGCTGTGAACAAAATAAACATGTTACTCAATAGCTTTAAAAGATACTGTTTTAGTAAAGTCGCACTCACATATCGTCCTCTTTTTTTTAATTGAACGTATACTTCTTTTTCTTTAATTAAAAATTGGGTACCTAGTACAACTCACTTTTAAACTTAGTTAAATTGTTTGCACATACACTAATTATTAAGTCCAAATTTTCATACGTGCTTTAAGATAAATAGATGTAAGTTTTATCAATAATTGGTGTTAAGATTAAAATTCTTTGGAAGAGCGCTCGGTTCGGTACTGACTTAAAGTAATCATTTGCAAAATTTTTAGAGTTTTTCCACACCAATTACTTTACAGCCTTTACAATGCTTCTATAACTGTTGTTAATTTTATACTGATGACAAGCAAAGAAATGCAGGTCTTTTTGAGAGAAAACTGGATCACAGCATGTGATTTATCTGTGCTATAAAAACTTGTCATCATTTTCAACTGATTCTTATTTATATAAAAGCCTTTTTTAAAATTCTTGGGTTCCATTTTTTAGAAAACATCTTCCTAATAGTATTTTCATTATACGTGCTTTACGATAAACTTCTTTTTAAAAAAATAACTTATAAAAGATATAGTATACTGCTTAATGGGTTCGTTCATTTGAAGCTCTTTAGCTGATAAGAAAACAAAACAAAAAATGCCTTAAGTTGCCTTTAAACTCGACGCAAAGTTTCATTTTAAACTATATAATGTATACTATGTTTCTTAAAAGAATTGCCTGCTCTTAAAAGTGAGCCAATATATTATGTATTGTTTTTTTTAAAAAAAACTTTATTTATCATTAAAAATGTTGATTGGCACAATTTTCTAATCCATAAGCAATATGTTAAAACCGATGAACAACTCTCGAATTTTGCATATATTTAAGAACCCAATCAATGCAGCTTAGGATTTAATTTTGAAATAATGGAATATCATATCACATGGGCTTTTTACTTTCGTAAAACTCATGTTTTTTATATTGATATTTTGCGCTACTTTTCTAATCACCATAGAGAGCCATGGATACAGGGAGATCAAATAATCATGAATGTCAAGTTATTCTCTAAAAACCATTGTCACAAAACGTCACAAAATCTTCGGTTAAATCAGTTTTAAGGTTAAAAAAAACTTCCAAAATAGTTGGATAGAAAAAAAAAGTGAAAAAATTTTAAATAATGAAGTTTTGAATTGTTCTGAAATCAAACCATAGCAAAATATTTAATAAAAAATGCTTTTTAGAAAAAATGATTTATCATCCCATGTGTCGTTACCATTCGACTGTTTTTACAACTTTTTCGGAATTTCGTTAAGAGATGGAAAGTGTCGTAAAAAATGACCCCTCTCTCTCTCTCTCTCATGAAAAATTAATTTCTGAGAGAGGAGAGGAGAGAAAAAGTCATAAAGAATTTTATTTTCTTAACCATCAAGAAGAAGAAAAAAATCCTCTAGAACTCCTCGCATATCCCAAGTACCAAGTTAAAGTCTGCGGATAGTTTTTCACTGTGAAACAGGGAAAAGAAGAAAAAAAATAAAAGAATCTTTTCGATTTCGTCTGATAAAAATATACCAAAATTAATTCCTTTATGGTTCTTTGACTGCTAAATACTTCTACGGTTTTTTGACTGCTATACTTTACTTCGGTTTTTTGCGTTTTGGCACGATTAGAATTTCACATCAGATTATGGCTTTAATAAAAAGAAAATTTTTTTAATAATTCTCTAAATTACATATTTACATAGCAATTACATATTTACATACGATTACATATTCAACATTTGTACATATTTCTCCCATTTCTTTCACAAAAAGACTTTTATATAAAATAAATTTAAATGGGAACACAATGCAATTTTCAATGCAATGTAATTTTCTAAAAAAGGAAGAAGAAAAAAGTAGGGAAAATGAAATGCACATGATATTTTAAGAACTATTACTGCCATTTCTGACAATTCTGCAATCTTTGATCTGTATTTCATCGTCAAGAATTCCCGTTATTCTAGACTCAAGGTGAACTCTCAAATGCTTGACGAAACTGTCGCTCTCCTTGTGTCGTCTCATGGAAGTTCCTCATCTTAGTATGAATTTATATTCACTTGTACTGCATATGTGACGGTATGGTAAAGAGATTAGTTCGCTTTCTTGTCAAACAAAATTCTCGGTTTCCATTCTTGGTGATTTTTAAAACATCGTTTGAATATAATCCTTTTTTTTTTTAAGTTTCGTTTTATAACCAATCGTGTTAAGCGATTTTTAACTATAAGTCGTTGTTTTTTATGAAATTCATTTGGACGAAATGTTTACTCGGAGCCTTTTCTAGAGAACGGTTTCGTCGAAAACGAAGAAAATTTTGCGAATTTAGAATTTATATTTATTACACTGTAGGCCATAAGTTACTACTAACCCCGTGTGGATGCGGAAAATTTCCAGGAGTGTTAGGATTTTCAAGAGCCTATCTGCCCTCTACCGGAAAATATTTAACCTCTGGGATCAAAACCCAATTTTTAGGGAAGAATGTTCTAATGTTAAACTTTCTCTGCTTCGAACTATCTGTCGTTTTCAGTTGGATGATTTAGGAGTCCATAAAGGACACACAGACAAACATTTATTTTGAAATATGGATAAATTTAAGGCTTGGCATTTTCATATCTTTGTTAGCGAAACGTGACATATTTTAACCATCAAGTAACTTTGCTGATATCTTTCCTTACAGGTATGTCATTTGCTTGGAAGTTAAATTTTTGTTAAATCAATATTCTACAAAAATAGGAATCTTAATTATGTCAGACTACTCTACAAGTAAAAATTTCATAAAAAATATAGATGAAAGACTACTTCTTTAAATCGGAAATATTCATCGTATCGCCAAAGAAATGTCACATTAGTTGTTGTAGAACCTACACTTAAATAGAAATAATAATAATAATTAACCGAAGTCTCGATGTTCAACGACAGCTCTCACCTGCTTTCCCCCCTTCTATATGTTTTAATTTTATTTATTCCGCCTTTTTCGAATGAACTGTGTAATTCTCGATTAATACTCATGAGTTGAATTAATTTAACTTAATCATTTTTCTTCGTATTCGGGTTTTGTAAATTTAAAATTTAAAAAAAATAATATGAGCTTTTTAGCTTTAATTAGGTCCGCAGTAAAAATAAAATTTTAAATGAAGAAGTTTGCCGCCAAAGAATTTTTGAAAGAAATTTCTTTATTTAAGTGAAATTCCTTTGAAGAAATTATTTCTTTGGCTCTGCTTTTTTATTCGTATATATTTTGTATGACGTTAAAGACATGGAAAAAGGTGTAATAAACAGGCTTTTTCAGGGCTAAGAAAAAGCTTAAATGAAAGATCATTCATTCTAAACAGAAAAGGCTTCATAAAATACACCTGAGCAAAGTTTTTCCTTTATAAAAAGTAAGAAAAACAAAATCTGTTCGATTTAAATCATGCTATACTGTTTAAATTAAAAAATTCAATATATTTTATTTACTTTTTGTTGTTAAAAAATAAGTTTAGTTAAAGTTTATCTATTAGAAATAAATTATTAATCTCCAATTATCTTTAATCCAATTACTGTATTTACTGAGAACTTTCAACCATTAGAGAAAAAACACCACATTTATATATTTTTTAACAGTTATAGAAAAATGCACTCTCAAAGGAAGATAGTCTATCCTCTAAACTTTAGAATTCCGCTTTCGAGAGCTTACTGACACCAATGATGCTTAGTTAGTTGTGTTTATAAATTCGAGACAGATATTGTAGTTCCTATTATACATGAACGATGAACGATTGATGAAACGATTTTCACAAACTTCTGAAAAGGAATAGTAAAAATGAAAATTTACTTTTTTCTTACTTTTTTTTAAATTTGTTTCTTCTTTATTGATTAGGTAAAATACTTTTATTGTTTTCCTTCCTTTAAAAAAATTTAAAAAACCGTTGTTAAAGTTTTGTAAAAAATAGCAAATTTATGAAAAAATAATAACGTTTATAAAAGAGGTATTTTCATTCTGAGGATACAGATACTTTTATTCAAAATAACATGAGTTTTAAAAATAATACTTATTTCGTTTAATTTTATTTAATGAAATTAATAATGATGTAAAAGCTCATATTACATTTCTCCCTTATTAAATCTGTTACATAGTTTTTTGTATTAGATAATATCAATTTCCATTCCCAGTAAAAACAATTATGGTAGAAAGATATACAAGGTGTTTATAAAGTCCCGGACCCATTTTGATGTTTAATAACTCATAAAATAATAAAGATAGATTAAAATTAATAGCATAAATGGTTAGATAGACTCAAAAAGTTTCATGACCCTTGTCAATGAACTTCCACGTGTGCCCCCTTCGTCGCACGGAGAATATCAAGTCGATAGTCAATTTCACGCCAGGTAGCGGCAAGCATGTCGGCATCCACAGAAGCTATTGCGGTTGTAATTCTAGCTTTTAGGTCAGCAATGTTCGACACGATCCTCCTGTAAACGTTGTCCTTTATAAACGTTATCCCCAAAGAAAAAAGTAAAGCGGCGTTATATCAGGAGATCTGGGTGGCCAAGGAATTGGACCTCCGAGCCCAATCCATCTTCCTGGAAAATGGTCATTCAAAAAACTACGAGCGATGATACCCCAATCCAATGAAGTGGTGCACCCTCTTGTTGCAAAAAGACACGTGGCTGAAGCACTTCTAGTTGTGGAAATTCGAAGTTTTCCAACATGTCTAACTATACGACTGATGAGACCGTCTTTTTTGTAAAAAAGAAAGGCCCAATGACTCGGTCGTGCATTAGTCCACACCACACATTAACCTTTGGGGAATCCCTTTGTGTCTCACGGTATTCATGGGAGTTTTCAGATCCCCATATGAGCACATTATGGCGATTAACAATGCCAGAAACATGAAGGGATGCTTTGTCGGAGAACATTATGCGCTTCAGAAAATCAGCAGCATCTTCTATCCTTCCTACCATATCTGTTGCAAACGCCATCCTCCTCGGCCTATCGTCCGGTTCCAAACCTTGAACAATTTGAACTTTGTATGCATGCAGCCTTAATTGTTTCTTAATAACCTTGTACATCGTCGAAATTGGCATTTCCAATTCTCTTGCCGCTGATCTCACAGATCTTCTTGGATTGTCTGAAAATGTCTGTCTGACACGCTCAACGTCAAAATCACTTGTGCAGGGACGTCCGGGTCAAGAGTCATGAAACTTTTTGAGTCTATCTACCCATTTATGTTATTAATTTTAATTTATCTTTATTATTTTATGAGTTATTAAACATCAAAATGGGTCCGGGACTTTATAAACAGCCTGCATATTTAAATTTTTTTTTTTTAAAATAAAGTAATAACTGTGCTCATCATCGTCTTAACAATTTCTAGGACATAATATAAAATAAAAAGGATAATATTAGAATTGAAGTCTTTGTTTTTTTATTTATTTACATGTAGTTTTTTAAAGAGTTATGTTGTGATTCAACTCTCTATTTTGTTTGTCCGATAAAGTTTTTTTATGCATGGTTTTGTTAAGCTTATAAGAATGACTGCAAACTGGCTAAATGATTTAAATTTCTTTCCTATTCCTATTTCTTTCCTATTAAGAAATGTGCCATGTGGGAACATTGCGATTTTTACTAATATAGTGTAATCAGATTAATTTAATAATATATGTGGCCAGTAACGATGGCAAACGGAATATCATTTCTAAACATCCTTTGAGGCTTCATCTATTTAGCTCTTTAAATATAACTTTTAAAGAGCAGTAAGTTTTTTTTTAAGTTTACAAAATTTCATACTAGAAGTAATTTTTTAGGAAATTGGCGTTTTATCAAATAAAGGAATCGTTAAACTTGAATGGTTTAAGTTGCAATGATTTTATTAAAGTGTCAAGTATAAATATCATAGATTTTAAAAGTAAATTATTTCACAAAATATAGAGTTGCTTAACGTTATGTATTTTTGCGCAAATACAATAAAAAGTTTAGATTATCTTTTAGAGCAAGAAAAAATAATCGATGCCTATAATTAAGATTTAACCCATAAAAGATCCCTTGTTAATGACTCAATTCTGTTGTCTAAGACGAAATTTTTGTTTCATTTCAATTCAGAAAATTTTGTCTTTCAGACCAATCACTGGTTTCTACTAGTATGACGTAACTCTTTAATTACGCTAGATGCAGGAACTCAAGAGTTTCTTTTTAATTTTAGTTTTATAACTGTCGTTGAACAGACAACCCTAATTGGGGTTTACGACTATTAATGTTCAACTCCATAGCTTTGTCATTTTTAACCCAATCCAGAAGACAAGAGAACTCCTGGATCAAGTATTGAGAGAAGTTTGCCTTCGTGGAGGACCTTTTGATGGAACTAACTTGCCGTTCGGCCGAACCGTTGGAGGTTCTCGTGGTATTCCTCTCCATGTAACGCAAATGCGGATTTGTTCCATCAAAAGTTTTCTTTGGTAGTATCCTATAAATATATATAATTTTAAAATACATTATTGATTTAATAAATAAATTTTTAATTTGTTTTTTGACTTAATGGGGCACATTATTTTGATGTTCTAAAAAATTGGAACTTAAATTTGAATTGAAAAATAAAACACTAAAAGGTTCGTCTCATATTTAAAAGTGGCACATAGTGACGAAAAGAAATCCCCATAAACTACTCCATATGTTTTAACAAAATATTTTAGAAACTTGTCGTCAGCATCTTCCATTAATTGCACCAGATTGAAAAAGAATAGAAAGAAATTGTAGAGATTGAGAAACAAAGGACAACTGTTATTGAGTGAGAAGAAGAAAAAGTACATCTTCTTGATTGAGCAGATTTAATACGAACGCTTTAAGGAAGAGTATATTTCTCTCTCACCAATTCTTCTTTTAATTCAATTATTTTACTTTCAGCAACAATTTTTTTTATCTGTTATTTTAGCGTCACACAAAATAGCAACAAATCAATTTCAACCCATGTGCATACATTTAAGCCATGTCTAACAATAAATACGCACGCGAATGCTTATTCATATACATTTAATGAAAAATTGAAAAAAAGTCTACGATGCATCGTATTTTTAAATACTTTATGATGATCGTTTGTTTTTGGTTATTCGGATTTCTTAATGATTTAAAATATTTTCGTAATAAGATTGCCAGATCACAAAATATGAAAAGAGAAGCGCAAATAGACAGATCATTTATGGCACGTTATTACTGCAGTACTTAGGCGAGTTATAGTTGTCAGTTGCCTTGGATTGATCCGAAAACGGATGTGCGCAAAATAATAATGTTATACTGGATAATTTAGAGTTTATAATTAATAAGGCTTTCATTTAATTATACAATTTTAAAAATTTTAGAAAATTATTATTTATTTTAAAAAAAGAAGCATGATTTGCCCGATGTGCACAGATTTTTTAGCCACAGATTTTTCCAAATTGAATTTGCACATGAAAAAAATATAAATTTAGTTAACGAAGAAGTTTTCAGTAAATTTATTAATAATACTAACATTTTACGCAATGATTTTATCTAGAACTTAATCACATTAGTCGGGTATACAATGTTTGTTAATGAATTTTGAAAGAGTTTGTCGATTTGTTTTTTGGTTAAGTAGATCTTACTACATATTTCTTTAATTCCATTCATTTGAATTATTTAGTTATATTTTAAGGTATTTACCAGGTACTCTTTAATAATTTTTGTAAACATCTCTCTCTCTCTACTTCTCGAGATGTTTTTATTTTGGTTCGTTCATTTAAATTCAATCACTCTTAATGATGACAATGAATTTGGATGATATAAATATTTAATTTAAAATTCTGGATTGTATAAACACAATTACATATCAACAAGTATAGATGTTATATCAAAAACTCCGGAGCTCTATTGCTCCTTACTCCTTAACTACGTCCGGTCTGTCTGGTCTCCACATTCCATCTCCTCTTACATTCACGCTAATACTACAGAAAATCCTCCTTCTCACCAGAAAAAGTCCCTCTCTAGGGAAACGACAATTCCTGTTTCCCTCACCCTCTGACCCTCAGGTCAGGGGTCAATGAAATGCGTGGGAGAGGAATCTGGATCCTGACAATTTTCTTTGCCTTTTGTTATATTTTCGACTTATTTATTGTTTAAAATTAAAGGTGGAATAAGTACAAGTGTTGTTTGTTTAATATATTGTTAAGGAATCGCGCAACATATTACCTTATTGTGCAGCATTTTATGTTAAAAATATTTTGTCGTTCATTAACAATTATTAAAGGATAAGTAAGTTATATTTACCTTTAAAATAAATAATATCAAACTGTGTTCATTTAACGCATACCATGATAAATATAAGAAATGATGCTTAAAGTTCTAAAGATGTATCAAGAAGTTAGTTTCTGCACTATTGCTATATAATCTCTTGAGCAAAAAAAAAAAATATTCAAAGAATTTTTATAGTAACCGAAAATGAAACAAGAACTTCTTAAACAAGTTCTGAGATGCAGTGGTCACGGAGCAAAATGCTTCGATTTAAATGTATCCCTCTAGAACCATGAATTAAACCAGTGTAAAACTAAATCTATGTGAATAAAATATAACATTATGAGATCCTTGTAATCTATATATTTTTTCATTTTGATGTAACAATTGCCCACAAACAGAAATTATTGCGTAGGAGAGAGAAAGGGAGGAAAACTTACTGGTAAATTATTAATTATTAAGGAGAAAAACTTACTAGTAAATTATTAAAACGTAGAATATCTGTCTTATGTTCGTACAGTTCCGAATATAAAATGAATACCGTATTTTCTTAATAAAACAATTAGAGAAATGTCATACTTGTTTCCTATACAGTTTTATCGTTTTCAATTTTAAAAAATTTAAGATTGGGTGCATTGGTAATCCACATTTATATTTCTGGTGAATGTTAAAATTGTTATAATGAATCATATTTCTCTCAGATTGAGACTCTCTCTCTTTTACTGAAGTTTCGATGAACGCAATTCTGAGCAGAGATGAGATCGTTTGAAGCTTGAGGCAGATTTATGAGCCAGTAATTCGTGCTTACTTTTAAAGTTTGGAGGGAGAGAGGGTGATTTTGCCTCACCGGAGATTAATTATGAGGGGCCCAAAAGGAATCGGCCGAATGAACCGTAGAACAGTATGTCTCAGAAAATAATTTAAGATGTTTGCAGATGGGGGGAATAAGCAAACGAGAGAGAGAGAGAGAGATAGAAAGAGAGAGAGAATCTGTTTCCAATTAAATAATTATTTAAGAGAAATTTGTTAAAATTTATAAACACTCTATTTTTTCTTTCTCTGCCTTTTTTTCTTTTTGCTATTTCTTTTAATAAAATGATTACAGATTTTGATGCCTTAAACTTAGATATTGATCAGGAACCGATAATTATATTGCATAATATACCTGTGCTGCCACAAAAAAAAGGTCTTTATATAAAAATGTTAAGCATTAGTAAAAGATATTGTTTGTTTCGATAATTTTTTTCTGTTATCTACCACTTGAACTTTTAAACTATACTCTGATTTCTGATCAAAATATAAATATCTATGTTATTACTATATTATGTTAGACAGAACTATCTTTTTTTCTGCAAAATAAAGCCTAATAATGAAACACTTTAGCAACCACATTTTTTAATGGAAAAAGGATCAGACTCCTTATAAGGAAGCTAGACACAAAGGGATTGAAACTGCGTCAATTTATTTTAATCTAAGTTGTTTAAAGAATCGTTAGCTAGCCATATTCATTTACTGCCATAGTGAGATGAGAAATTCTTCCATGCAACTTTGCTAACAGCTTGTACATAACTAATCTAAATAACTGCCAAAAAAGGCAGTGTGTGTCAGTAGGAAGTATCTTGAGACTTGAATACTGAGGAAATATAATTTGCATAGATATTTGCAACTCAACTCATTTCCAAGAAAGGCTTACAAACTTTGGAAAACTGGTGGTTGGATGAAGTCGCATTTGAATCAATTTTTGTGTCACTGCTTTTTGAGTGGCTGCTAACGTTCGAAGTGTTAGGCGATTACGAAACTCTCTGTTTAGAAATGGCTACATATCGATTAATGTTTTTTTTTTAAAAATCTCCATCAGTCATTCAATCGGGAAAAAACTGCTTTTCGTGTTTTTCACTGAGTAGTGTCATCAAGCATTGAGCATTCATATTTTATGACTGGATTCTTGTAACTTTATTTCTAGCAGTTGCATGAAGTTAAGCGGAAACTGCGTGAAATTTTAATTTAATTTAATTTAACCCCTCCCTTATAGGGGGCATTCGGGGAATACTGAAGTTTCGAAATGCAGGTCAGTGTCTTATCAGTACAAGAAAACGAATAGATTTTGGTAAACAAAGGAGGCCTTCAAATGAAGCAACCCAAAGAGGGACCCTGAGTTGCAATGTAAAGATGTGCTGTTTACAGAGCTACAAGTTACAGCTGAGGAATATTCCGTAAACATGACAGCATGAAAGATCAGAAATGAACGCATTAATCAATCACTTCAAATATATAGAAGTTTCTCTTTTGCCAGCCACTATCTCGGGGCATTCCTTAAGATGAGATGCTTCCATAACATTATCTCTCCCTCATAATAATACAAATCAGGGGACGAAGAGAGGCTAAGTCGGACCTCCATTTAATGAAAGTCGCTAAATCTCTATAATAAGTCCATTATATGGAAAATTCGTGAAATAGAAAATCACCTATTCAACTACTTAAATAACACTAAACAGGTTTTAAATTCATAAACACTAGATATAACTAAAATAGCCATTGATGCACCTTTGTCTTGTAAACTAGTATCAACTATTTATTTTATAAATCTTTGCCAGAAAAGAAATCTGCTTGGTAAGCAAGAATAGAGCAAAACAATATCCAGTGTTACAGTATCATGCTGCATACATTTTCAACTAAAAAAAGTTTTTGTATAAAATTATAGATGCATTTATCATAAAGGTAATTTTAAACATACGTTCCTGAATATTTTGAGAAATATGGAAAGTGGATCTCAAAAAAAGTTCAGTAAATAAAAAACTAACTTCGCTATTTAGAAGTTATTTTACGGAGAAATTTCCAACATGTTCTTGGTTCCTCGAACAAAAAAAAAACGCAAAATAGAGAAATTTAATTATGTTCTGCAAAGCAATCGCGTCCTGTCTCTAATCGAAAAGTTCGAAGCAGCATGTCGTTTAAGGGCAGTTGGCATGTCGTTTAAGGGCTTTCAAAAGCTATTCCTTTCAACACTTATTCATTCTGCTTGTCAGGATCAAAACTTTTATGCGTCCATTCTATTATTACTCGCACTAAAGTTAAATAAAGGATTAGATCCCATGGAATCAATAGGAATAGGATCCCCTGTTTAGCCAAAAAAATCGGTCATTTCATTTACCAGAAATTCTACAATCAACCAGGCCTAACAACTTTTTATGAGTAGGTTTTGTAAAATACTTAACTTTGCTATACAATCCTTTGCGAGTCTATCTACAATATAATGGCATTATCAAAACTCTCACACGTCAGATGCAAACTTAATGAACGAATAGAATGCAAACTGCGAATTTCATTCTTGTGAAAGGTGGGTTCATATAAATGTGCAGTCATTCCTGATTGGGATATTTGGTGTGTATAGTTGACACTGACTAATATCACTATGAGCTAGTTCTTTTTATGGGAGTTAGTGGTGTCCACGTTTTCTAGATTACGGGTATATATTTTTTTTAAAAATTGACATAAAAGCATGCTGATTCTGGCATACAATGGTAGGGTTAATTGAACCCATGTTCTACTTCCTATAGACTCATGCACGACATTTTAGCAAACAATGAATATATTTGCTGTGAATTAAAGTTTAAAATTAATTCCCTTTTGGAAAATTTCATTCAGATTTGTGGTGAAGTTTATGCATCGCTCTAATTGTTTGTCGGAAAGAAAAAAATCTTCGCAGCAAACCTTTCAATAAAAACGTTAATAATTAGTGTGACATTTCACAAGGATTAAAAAATACACGTTAAAGGTGGTCCCTAAAAAAACCATCTATCTGCCAGTTTTCTCTGACTGAATTCATCTAAGACAATATATATATATACACTAGGGAACGGGGGGGGGGACTAAAGTATTTGATTTCGTCATATGTTCTGTTGCAGAACGATACTGCAATGGCTCGTAGAAATTTTAATTATTAACGATTTCTTTAATGATAAAATTTATTAAATACAATACAACAAAAACAAATAAAGGAATGAAAAAGAAGTATAATTAATACAAGTTGCAAATAATCTGTAGGTAACAACAGATCTTGCCCTTCCCTTGGTCGGCATTTAAAGCTTCTTTTTTTTTAAACGCCTGTCGCTAAATGAGAAAAATACATTTAAGGGAGAGTAACATGCTATTTTGTTAACTGTTGTGAGTTTGTAACAGTATTTAATGGTGGTCCATCTTAAGTTCACCGATTTGGAAAATGGTGCAATTTATTACCGTGAAGAAATGCCACAGTTTTATTAAAATAATCTGTGATCTAATATTTTAACACTTTACTTTGAAAGTTAGTCCCTCACTGTATTGTTGTTAAGACATAAAAACATGCAATTAAGTATTCTTCATTCGTTTCAAAGATTTCTATCTAGACGTTGAAAATCTCACTAAATTACCAATTTTTAAAAAAGCTTGATAATTCTTTAAAATATTAAAGCTATATGTCTTAATTACTGTTTTCAGAAGTAGTTTAAAATGGAAATATTCAATCTGTTGCCTTTTTTCATATCGAAAGAACTTTGAAAATTAATTTCATTAAGTAAATAATTTTATTCTATTCAGTGTTTAAAACTCTCTTGTCATAGGAAGAAAGCACATTAAAAAGCTCTCTTTTTATCTCTTTTTTCCAAAATTTTTAAAACCTTAAATTTTGCTTGAACTCACAAATTCAATTGTTATTTCATAAATAGCTTTGATAAACTTGACAAAGCATACAGATCTTTAAAGTATCCAAAATACTCTGGAGAAAAAAAAACATTTGCAGCTTCATATCACCGTTATTACAAATAATTATGATAATACGTGGTTTTAAAAAAAAATTGTATTTAAGGATAGCAACAGACATACACAACAATTTTCTTTCCGAATATAATTTATCTAATTAAGAAGATGAGAAAATAATAATTACTTAGCATTAATGCTTCTCATTTTTTTCTCTTTCATTCCTTTTCTCTAATGAGAGAAGTTTCTTTCTTCATTTTTTTTTCTTCTCTAACAATTGCCGTCGGAATTTGGGAAGGTGCTAAATTAGCTTAAAGCGAGAAGAGAAAAAAATTCTTTTCGGCAGGAAAACAGTTTTCAAATTAGCAGCTTACATTTAATTAAGAACAAAACTAGTCGCAGATGGCTCCAGTCTGAATCGAATTTAGAACTTTCAAAATGAAAATTCTTCACTTCACTTCATTTCGTCTTATTTTCAAGAGCTTTTCCCCAAAATTAAAGAAAAAGATTTAGATTTTAGATTTCAGTAAAATAATTTTGAGGAATAAAAAAATTGTTGCTGAACTTTCAATGGTTTCATTTCTTTTTCTTCTCTAAATGTATATTATATATTTTATTATTATAGCTGGGTTTTTTTCGAGAAAATGAATCCACTTGTGAATATTATTGTATCTTATGAATATTAATAAAAAGCTTTAATAAAAAAGAGAAGAAACTTTCATATACAATCAATATTCAGAAATAAATTAATCCGAAAACTAAATTACTTATACTAAATGCAAAACTTAATTTCATCACAGAAATGAGTACTTTATTTAAATAAATAATTCATGAGTAATTTAAAACAATAATTATAAATAAAAATAAATCAGTTACAACTGATACCGAGTGCGCAAAAAATGACCGACATTTTTTTTAAAAAAATCAGTTATGGAAAATAAGATAGAGCTGCATGGTTAGTAGCTTTCGCTGAAAAAACCAGCAGGTTTCAAAACAGGTTTGTTGTTACATGTTAGCCTGCTCCTACTGATATATTTGCACTGGTAGCTGTTCTTTTGAACCTCAAACGACACCACGTTGTTTTTTAAATAGTGGTTATTTTGAAAATATTATTTCATAGTTTTTCTCAGTTAGCAACGCCATCTCCTAACGAACTGTTTACTTAATTTTGAATTTTCGTGAGAATAAAATTCTCTTTTCCTAAACAAAATTCATCAAACCATACTCGAGCAGAAATCGTTAACCACTAATTGATTTTTCAAATCATCAGCTATTTTTTAAAGTACTTATTGTGTATTTAACCGTTCAAGGTTGTGTTTACGAATTATCATCATACCCATGCCGTAATACCTCTTTCGACTCAGAATCTTTCACTGCAGATTCCTCACCACCTGGTGTTGCGTTAAGAGACGCAACTTCTATACTTTTAAGGTTGGCAGGGCTCTGAATTCACGTTCGTGAGAACGGGAGTTCGAATGCAGCGGGCTGAAGACTCCCCGTGTAGTAAATGGTGACTGGTAGACGTTAAATTTGTTGGGTCACAAAGTCCTAACTGTCCCCATTACAAATTATACCTCTGAAATTGGAGATTGATTGTTCTCCGGTTTAGGTCAAAATTACGATCTGCGGATGATTGAATGGATGCATGCAAGAGTCCGCTTTATGAAAAGGTGTGAGGTACGGATGTGGCAGAAGTCAAATTCTTGGTCATAGATGGCGCCACTGGAGAAAAAAATAATCGCACACCTTGTTTTAATGGCCTGCAATAACAACAACAAACTAAGTCTTGTTAATTATTAATAATTGGGCGTGTTAAGTGTTTTCCACTTAAATTCCACGCTATATCAAGAAATGGTCCACTTGTGGTGATTCGGTGGATTGTCATTGATAAATATGAAATTCACATCATTTTCGTTTCAAAACGAAACTGATTTGTATTTCAAAAATGTCTTGAAATTTGTAAAATATTTTTTGCTTTTAAGAACAAATTATTTATTTTTCCAAATGGAAGATCTCTTGTCTCAACTAATTGTACAGAATAAGTTGTTTATGTTGGTACCGCAACTGAAGGATTAAACCAGAAACAAAAGTAACGTTGCTGGTATGAATTTCAAAAAAATTCAAGGATTTTTATGAAACTTTTGAGTTTTTATTAGAGCGGCTTGAGGCCGCCTTTGGGCATAAAAAATGTCCCGTGGAAAAAGAGAGCAACCACTTTTGTTTCTGGAATATCAGCTAAATTGGGTTATATGTTGAAAAAATTTTGACACTCAACAATCCAGCTGAAGTTAATTTTGAAGCCCTAAAAAGTACTCTTATAAATCATAATCATCAAAAACTAATTATTATTCCAATCAGACATATTTTCCTTAATCATGAACAACATCAGGCTTATAATTATTTAGCAGAACTTTTTTCAGGAGTGGAGTTATAGACAAGAACTGCTTAACGCAATGCTGTGGGATGTTTTTGTGAGTTCGTGATTGCACCACATTGAATAAACTTTTCGAGGATGATGATTTTAATCTGCTTTTTTTCCTTAGCCATGGTCGACCAATATTGCATTGGCCATAGAGAAGGCTAGCAAGAGAACTCTAGAAATTATTGGGAAACTAGCAGATTTGAAGGAATTAGTCGTAAGCAGGGGGAAAAAAGAAAACAATTCGCGTCTAACAAAACAAAAGATAAAAATAACTTTGTTTGCAATCGATGTAAAGGATCTGATCATTTCTCACGAGAATATAAATTTAAATCTACAACATATAAATACTGTCATAAAATAGGACATTTGACAGAAACTAACAAACTCTGTCGCAAAGGGTAAACAAAATAAAGTTCAGAAAAAAATTCTTTATTCGCAACATTACATGGTTCAAATTCTGTAATTGAGAAAGAAGAGAAAATTCTCATGTTCAAATGAAGTTTTATACTCCCGTTCTCATAAACGTGAGTCCAGCGTCCTCTCTGCCGGATATATTACTGTTAATGTTGAATATAACAATATTTGCATCTTGTTAAAGAAAAATTAGATACTATTTTTCGTAGGAGAATGGTCAACTGAAATTCCACATGACTGAAATGCAATTAAAACCTCTAAAAGCAACGTTAATACTGATCTTTCAAATTTTTCAAAAGAATTTCAAAATCTTTTTACTGATGAATTGGGTGAAAAAAAATTATGAATGTAAACAAGAATTTGAAAAAAAGAGAGGCAAATCTAGTTTTTTTTATCGAGTTCGACCTGCCCCAATTGCCCTTAAGCAAAAAATGAATCAAGAAGATGAGAGACTTGAAAATGGAGGAATAATAGGAAGAGCTAGCATATTAGATTGGACAGCACACACATTTCTGATTGTTAAAAGAAACGGTTGTATTAGACTATGTGCCGATTACACTAAAGGTTTGAAAAAATTTAACATTTTATTGTATAAAATAAAATATTTTTGCATCAACTAGTGACGGCAAACTATTCTTAAAAATTGGTTTCAGCTGATCTTATTTACAAATGAGGGTTTGATCTGAAAGTCAGAAACTGTTAATAGTATAGAATTAACTATAGAAAATGGTCTTTATATTCTTGAGAGATTAATGCTGCTCCAGTTATTTAGTAAAAATACACTGAAAGGGTATTCCAAGAATTATAATATGTGGTGGCATATTTTGATGACGAACATATAGCAGCTAACGATAGTGAAATTTATTACTTAAGGTTACGAAACTTTTTTGGTCAAAACTTAAGATTAGTTCTAAGGAACTTTCAAAGACATCAAAGAAAATAGCTGCAACTAAAAACGGCTTAGGTACCACAAAATTTTACCAGAATTTCAATCACTTATAAGTCTCGTGAATTTCTAGTCTAAAGACTTAGCAACGTTAGTCCATACAGTTTAACCAAATTAAAACGGTGATTGAAAATGGGATCTCACGGGTTAAAAAACTTTCTGATATGTAATAAAAAAAATTTATAAATGACCCTAACCTTCATATTTTGCCATTCTTCTGATACTTCCCTGCTGTCTGATTGGAAGCAGTCAATACCCTCAAATTCCTAAACAGTTCAGAACGACCCATAGAATTTGCCTAGAAATCTGCCTCCAACGGAGCACAGCTACTCCTAAGTTGACAAAGATGCTTTGGCAACCATTTGTAGTGTTGTAAAGTTTTCTTCGATTTTATAAAGTTTTTCTTTCGAAGAAGCTGATAGGTTAGCCAAATTAGCCTGTGAGAGATCAACGGTCGACCTGTTTGAAGATCCTAGCAGGCGGACAGCAAGAAAAATTTTGGAATGCGGAAAATTGATTGAATGGCAGGAGAGATGGAGTGACAGCTTTACAAAGGGAAGGCACACATTCGAGTTCCTCCCGAAAGTTCAAACGAGGAAAATCATGGGGAATTTCTTTTTAAATTAATTCCTAACTAATCACGGCTGTCATGGACAACATCAGGCCAGGTTTTTTGGGGGAGCTCAGCTGTGCAGTACCCGCCAGTTTCTTGAAGATTGGGAACATATATTAATCCATTGTACAAATTTTAAACACATTAGAGAGAAATTTTTTCATTCAAAAACCACCTATGAATTTATAAAGCAGCATTGGTCAAACCCTAAAGGGAAAAAGGGAATTGAGGAAATAATAAGAAAATTGTTTAGTAACAAAGCACCTCCCTGAATCCTGATGGCCTTTTGTTGCCTACTGTTAGGAAAGATACACTTTAAATCACGACTTATTGATTTACCTGTTATGGTTTGATTTTTACTTAAATTTTCTCTTAAAATGTTTTTCGTGCTTTAATTTCATGCTTTTGTCAATCTCTGCCCCTATGTGATTCCTCATTTTGAAAATTTTCATCACTTGTGCTCCTAGAGTTTATATATATATATATATCCTAGTGATAATAAGGCTTTCAATTGGATGAATAAGGTTATCTAGGAAACTTCATCCTTTTTTCCAGTTTCTACTATTATTATTAAGGTTTTCTACTGGTAATAATGCTTCCAATTGGATAAATAAGGATCTCTAGTGACCTTCATCTTTTCCCCCAGTTTCTATTATTATTATTAATAAGATTTCCTAGAGATAATAAGGCTTTCAATTGGATAAATAAGGTTCTTTAGTGACCTTCTTTTCTTCCCCAATTTCTATTATTATTTTCATATTAATAATTACTATTATTATTAATGTTTTTTACGGGTAATAAGGCTTCCAATTGGATAACAAAAGGTTCTCTAATGATCATCATATTTTTTTCTCCAATTTCTCTTCAACTTTCTATTTTTACTTCAATCACATCATCGTTTTGTTGACTTGAGTACATGAGTAAGTTAAACTTGTGTTTGAAACAGCATAGCCGCACTCGNCGCATCCATATATATATATAGAGACATTTTCAGCTAGATTTCTTTTTCGTTTTTTCCTTGAGTACTGCTCACGAAGTGGTGAACGCCCAGAGGGTATCCTCTTGCTGCCCCTGGTAACTTCAACTCTTCTACGGCTTATTGAAGAAGGCTGAACTTTAATTTTACCTCTGGAGGTTTTAGAAATGTGGGCACCAGTTGTACATTGAAAGGAGTTCCATGCACTCCGAGTTTTAACTACATCGATCCTTTTCTTTATCCTATTTAAAAGTGTTCTGGACGTGCCAAATTTCTGATGGCATCTTCGTTGACCCTAAAATATTAAAATAATTCTCTAAGTATTTCCAATATTAAATATCTTTAGAATTTGCAGTAAATTATTAAAATCAGACAAACGAGTAAATAATCTTATTATTGTTTGTTTCAAGCTTCTCATTATCCGTAAATTAGAAAACTAGTCAAAGACATGAAGAAAAAAGAAGAGATCATTTTCGTCTTGAAATATTTATAAAAGAAATTTTAAATATTTTAAATTTGCTATCATAGAAATGTTACTCATAATATTTGCTCTCATAGAAACAGAATCGTTACAAAATGTCTTATTAAAAAGAAGTCGAAAATAATATGAATATCTTATTAAAGCTACTTACAATTTAAATGATTAGATAAAAAAAAAACTCTTTCCCGAAACAAGTACACAGGCTCATATAGGTTATCGGAAATTGAAAAACTACTGTATTTAACTGTCATATGCAATTTTAAACCAAAATATTCTTATTTTTATTCGTCCAAACAGCATTTCAATCTCGAAAACTTTTAATTTAATACTAATAGCGAACCTTCCTGTTGTCAAATATTAATAATAATTATTATTTTTAAGAACTTTTTTAAACACAAATCTTTTATTCTCAAACTTTATACTATCCTTCATATGAAAATATCAGAAAATTTCTTTTAAAAAAAATATTGAGCTATTGGCGACAACAGAGGCTAGATGTATGTACTTAACATAAATAGATTATATGTTATCGAACTCACATTTTAGATATAGATCAATTAAATTAATTTTCACTTATGTGTCTAAACATTAAGAAAAGAAAAACTTTTAATTACAATAAATCCTTTGTCTAATCATTTAAATAGTTAAACAAAACTAATTGATAATTATAAGTAAACATTTTAATTACCAATGAAACATAGCTGAGAAAATTTCATAAAATAAATAAAAAGTTTATAAAATTTTTTAAAAAAATGTAAATGGTTATCGAGCAGAGCCATTAATTTTAATTAATGAATATAGAATTGGAAACAAAGTCTCTGCTAATCAATAAAAAAATGTAAATGAAAATATAGAATTGGTTATAGAGGTAATAATGTATAATCATTTTTTTGTCTTAGCTTTTTTACGACCTTTTAAGGAACACTTATAAACATAATTTAGTTAACAGATACAAAAGATTATGTCGACGCTACAACAAGAAAAAATGTGTTTTATATTTCATTTAATGCAGAACTTGACATTAAATCAGAAATGAGTAAATTATTAATAAATTACCTTCACAAATTGACCATTTCTTTTTGTATTTGCAGTTGATTGCTTGATGGTTATATAAATGTAAGCAGTGCACTGGCAGTCTTTTGTCTTTCTAAAAACAGCGCTACTTTTATTACGACTGCTGTGGTGGCACACATAGTCTTTTCTAAGAGGATAAGAAAAGCATAATTTAGTAACAAATTATTCAAATATGTATAGAAAAATTATAACACAATTAAAGAATGCGTACCTGCAAATAAGTTTTTTTGTCTCAGTTGGACGAGATCTGCGTGTAATCCATGATGTGCAGGTATTAACGCTGAATGCGTCAATCCAAGCTTGGTTGTCATTAGATGATTTAATGGAAGAGCGGATTTCCCTCATTTTTGGTGATGATATTCGAGAATTTGTTTGGAAGATCCGCTTCATTGATACTAAGAAACGTCGCATCCATATCTAACTTGTTGAATGTTACGCGATACCGAAAACAAAACAAANACAATAAAAAAAATTTAAATCGTTTAAGTAAACAACTTTTATTATAATAACCATTTCATTATTAAAGATTAAAAGTTATTGTGAAATTATTAATTTCAATTAGTGGGTGTGTAGGAAAAGAAGTTCACTATTCGAAATACTTTAAATGAAGGTTATGAAAATATAGAATTGGTAATGGGGGTAATAATGTATAATTTTTTTTTTTGTCTTATCTTTTTTACGACCTTTTAAAGAACGCTTATAAACACTATTTAGTTAACAGATACAAAGGATTATGTTGACGCTATAACGAAGGAAAAAAAAGTAAATACGTTTTATATTTCATTTAATGCAGAATTTGACATTAAATCAGAAATAATGAATAAATTAATAATAAATTACCTTCGCAAATTCATAATTTCTTTTTGTATTTGCAGTTGATTGCTTGACGGTTATATAAATGCAAGCAGTGCACTGGCAGTCTTTTGTCTTTCTAATAACAGTGCTACTTTTATTACGACTGCTGTGGTGGCACACATAGTCTTTTCTAAGAGGATAAGAAAAGCATAATTTAGTAACAAATCATTCAAATATGTATAGAAAAATTATAACACAGTTAAAGAACACGTACCTGTAAATAAGTTTTTTTTTTGTCTCAGTTGGAGGAGATCTGTGTGTAATCCATGATGTGCAGGTATTAACGCTGAATGCGTCAATCCAAGCTTGGATGTCATTAGATGATTTAATGGAAGAGCGGATTTCCCTCATGTTAGGTGATGATATTCGTGAATTTGATTGGAAGATCCGCTTCATTGATACTAAGAAACGTCGCATCCATATTTAACTTGTTGAATGTTACGCGATACCGAAAACAAAACAAAAACATAAGCACACAGCTGTTTGGCGATTTGCGAGAACGCTCCTTTAACGCCAATAGAAATTTTCGCCAACCCTTTTGTAATCAATGGTATGGTTTGGCATTACGCTCCCCGGATGCACCCTTACGGGGGCGGGACGGGGTTAAGCTTGTTATTAGTGTTGTAAAGTTTTATCTGTACTTAAAGGAAATATGTTAACTTTGGTTACTGACCACAAGCCCCTGGTTTCTAACTTTTCATGTAATAAAGGTCTCCCAGTTCTTTCTCAAAAACGACTTTTGCATTATGTCTTTGTTTTACTAGCGTACAATTCTGACATAATTTAACACAATTTAAACACCACTATAATAATAACTGTTTATCAAGGTTATCATAAAATTCTGAAGAATTGGAAACAAAAGATATATTTCCGAATACAGAATGTCTTAAATAGAGACCTTACCCTCGTTACTTCCAAAGATTTAGCTGAAGCAACTCAGTCAGATGGTTATTTAGAAAAACTTTTGAAAATATTACAGTATGGAGGCTTTAGAGGGGAAGAAAAAGTATACTTTACAAGATGGGTGTATTAAATGTGGGTGTCAGTCGTAACCTTTTACAAAAGAAATAACGCAAAATTCTACAAAAACTAATTCACCATTTTATTATTCTTTTTCATCCATCTTTTTTAAAACCAAAACAAAAAAAATCATATCTATAATATCAAGCTTTTAGCTCGCCACATCAGAAAATGCGTGTTATTACATCACGTGACCCTGACAGTGGGCAACGAGTGTGTATTGCAAATTCTAAAAAGCATAAATATTAGATGATTCGCATCTTCGTGCAGTAAAATTGCCTGATCTTACGTGTACTGGCAACACATCGTCCAAGACAAGAAAATTCTGAAGAAAAAAAACTGTTTGGACTGTTGTTAGTTTAAAACTGACCCAGAAAGAGCAAATGCTGTATTTTGCCGCTCGAGGCTATGTTTCATCTCATCGTTGATAAGTTGAAGATGGAGTACTTCTTGGCTACCTTGTTCTCACAGTACACGGTATGATCGAGGGAGAGATTTGATTCAATTGATAAAGTATTTCATTTCTTTTTAGCTGTACGTATTAAATCAATATTTTTAATTTATGCATTTGATCAAATTCATTGAAACGCGTCGGAACCCGATTAATTTAAACAAATTCGATTTACTGAAGGAACAAAATCGCACATGAAGTAAAGTGTGAAACTTGTAAGGAACGCGCAAAGCACTACGAAACTTCTTCAAGAACTGTACGCAAGATGCAATAAAATTATCATAGAGCAAATGATCACAAATTGGAAGTGAGGTATTCTTACGGCAAAATATAACTAAACAATATTAGGAACTGGGCTGATTCGCTTCAGCATTCCCAACTGCATTTAAAAAAGTGATTTTCCCCATTTGAACTTAATTCCGCAAACAAAACTATTGATTGAATTATTAAAGTTGCATTGTTTTTAATTCTCACGTTTTCATGGAGTAGTGTAATGTTGTTGTATATCATTTTATTTGAACTTTCTTTGAATTCGTGTGATGAAAAATTTATTCCTCCATATCAACATCTTAAAAGTTCGACATCTATGCTAAAAACATTTGTGGCTTTATTGGATGGTGTGATCCCAGAAATTGGCTGTTAAAAAATTTCTTTTCAACCTTTAATCAGAATTCGTATCTTACAAATGTTTGAATCAAATTTGAGCTAGCGTTCAAAAATTTCCATAAGTAAGGACTATAATAACAACATTAGAATGAAAAGAAAGAGTAAGTATTATAGTATGTGTCAGTTATAGATATAACACAGTTTTTTCCCCTAGTTTTAAATCACCTAGCATGATATTAATACTTTAAAATTTACTTCTAACCTCATTTTTTTTTTTAAATTTTTATGTACGCTTTGAGATATTAGTCTGATATAGTGATAAAATTATAATAAAGATTTTTGTAAAAAGTGTTCTTTTAGCGGATTAATCTAATAACTGTTCCACTATCTTTATTAATGTTTGCTTAAAAGACTCAAATTGAATAACAACTGTAAAAAACTATTTTTAACATACTATATAATATTTACTTTTATATTATTAAAATATTTACTTTTTATTTATTCCAAAGGTGTAATTATATCCCATATTTATGGAGATCTTTAAAATTACCACACTATCTAAGATTTGACTCAAGCATTTTCTAAATTACAAATTCTGTCTAAAAGTGGAAAAGAAATTATTTTTAAGAATAAAATTCGGGAGTCACACCATTCAATAAATGCCCAATAAATGATTTTAAAACAAAGCATAGATGATGTCGAATAAAAATAGAGATAATCAAAACGATTATTTTAGCTGTTTTTTTTATTGTTGTTTTTATATTTTACATATTTTTACTAGTTATTTTTTATTATTATTTGTATATTTTACATTTCTTATTATTAGTTATTTTTTGTTGTTTAATTATTATTTGTAATA
Organism: Parasteatoda tepidariorum; assembly: GCF_043381705.1. NCBI lineage: Eukaryota > Metazoa > Arthropoda > Arachnida > Araneae > Theridiidae > Parasteatoda > Parasteatoda tepidariorum. The sequence continues at coordinate 186,290 of NC_092212.1, read as the reverse complement.
TTAAAAAAAAATCGATTTTTTTTTTCTTTTTTTTAATTTTGATTGTTTTTCTGTATTGCATTCAAAAATTTTGAACTTCAATAATATTTTTTCCAACTTAATCCAAAGTTAACAAACTTGTTTAATTTGTGGGGAGAATTAGGATACATGGTTTACGAAACAGTACAACACCTTGAAATGAATGAAAGACTTCGGCTTTTAAGAAAAAGTGAAATAACGGCGCCACAGAAGGGTTTTATTTTCTTAATCTTTCAACGCAAGAAAAATATAAAAATGCTGCTCAAGTTGACGAAGTCATGGAATATGCTTTATAACTCTTGAAAGTTATTGCAGCGAAGAAAATTAATTAAATATCAGCTCTCCTTGTATGAGAAGAAAAAATTTCACATTCCACTATCCTGTTATTTTGGCTTCAAAATAGCGATGCGTGTACCGATTGACATTTTTCTTCTTTTTTTCTTAAGAAGGGTGTGCGTGTTTTTTTTTCTTATTACTTCATCCCCCTCTCCTTGTCTTTCTTATTATAGGTTGAGTGGCGTTGAATTTTGCGAGAGAGATTAAGAAATTAGGTAAAAGGACGTTGTAGATTAATCATACTTCATTAATAAAAATTTTTATAACTACCGCCACATTAGGAGAGAAAGGCGTGAGAAAAATGTTTTACTTTATTAATTACACTTAAAGTAAACAAGTTTTAAAGTCGACGCTCCGTCAAGTTTATTAATGAAATATTTTGCAAGCAATATGTAAGGAAAGAACTTGTTGACTTTTGTTTCTTTATACAGAAGAAAACAAATATTTTTGCTGTAATTCTTTTTCACAAAATTCTGAGGAAAATAAAATTATTTTTAAAATTCCTTTCATAATAAAGAAGTCAATAACAAAAATGTGTTAAAATTTCTGAAAATGTATAATAAAAACATTAAAAGTACGAGGTTGGCATTCCTTGATTGCTTTTTTTAGTTCTTAACTTTGTTAATCACCACTTGTTTGATTTTCCTCTTTGCTTAGTCATTTTTGAGGTATTGTTCTTTTAAAATACTTTTTAAAATAGTGTTTGCATTAATATAGTTTGAAATATTAATGTTTGTAATCTTATTCAAAGAGGAGGCACCAAATAAATACAAATCTTATATATAAGACTAGAAGCAATTATGAGGAATTTAGTTAAAAATTACATGATATCTTCAATATTATAGAGTGAAATCTTTTATATTATCTTATAATATAATACTGTGAAAAAAACTTTTCGCGCTGTAATTTTATTCATTAATTGCAATTCCCACGGCATCCTTCGAATGCTGATTTGTCTAGTTTTTCAATTTGCATTCTTTGACTAATCAGTATGTTCAATTTTTTTATTATTATTTTAGTCTTAATAAAATACAAAACACGCTCATACCTAAATTGTTTTGTAAACATCAGACATGGATCTGCCACAGCTAGTTATCATTTAAAATAAATATCATTCTAAGGCCTTTTATACTTTTTCAAACGAACTATCGTTTTAGACAATAGCAGGGTAATTCAGCAGCATACTAAAATATCAGTAGCAGGACACGCGTTGAAAACCGTTACTCTAAAACCATTCGACCACTATAGAGATATCCAAGACAGAGACTGAGGTAGATCATATAACTATTACTATTATTACTTAATACTAGCTGAATTTCTATGAATGAGAACTAGCGTTCTTCGCACGGGTTCATTTAAAAATAAATAATAAAAAATCAATAAATCAGTATTGAGAAACACAATGAAATCATGAAATAATGACTCATATACTGACACAATTAAGGAACTTTAAAGAACCAGATAAGTGATATTTTTAGGAGAGTTAATGAATCAAAATTAATGAGATTTTAAAAAAAAGCGGTTGAATAAATACGAGTATATTTAATGTAACGGAACTGTTTTTACTTTCACTTAAAGTTTAATTGCAAGCGTACTGAAAACTAATTACATCAGTTTTCAATATGCTTGTATGATTTTTATTTCAAATTAGGTCGTGGTATATAACTAAAAATTTGCCCCGCTTTCTAATAAATTGGTAATTAAATAGTTCAGATGCAACTTTTTTTTTAGTTCTGAAAATGTCACTAACCTGTTTCTTCCACTAAGTTTTTCAATTAATATAGCTAAAATAATTTACATTTTTTAATTTAATGTTATATGTTGTTATCTTCAATGGCTTTATGTTATTGAAGTAAGCAAAGCTCGTTGTTTGTAATTCATACCATTGAATAAAGATGAAATGCATTTAACATCTTTTGGCATGATGCTATTGCTCACGGCCGATTCATGATAGTTAAAATTCCTCTTAAATTAAACACTTAATTCCAAAGTGTAGGTATTAAAACTGCTTGGTGCTGTTTTAAAAATCACCAAATATATCAATATGATATTTTATACCTATATAAGTATATTTGGTACTTATTACATAACCCTTCAACATTTGAGTGTACACATATTTGTCAGTGGCAGCCAACTAAAGCCGAATTTTTTTTTTAAAAATATACATTCCAACTTCATAAGGATTTTGGAGTAAGTATATAATAGTTCTCTATCTGACTTTTAATTTACTGTTAAAATATTTATAAGTAGTGGTGGAAAAAATTTCTTTTATTTCTAATTCTTTAAAATATTAATACACTGGATATTAATATCACTGGAAAAAATATTTTCTGAAACTGATGAAAACCCGCTGTAGAATTCTTATCAGAACCAATTCGCCAATTACCATTATGACAGTAGTACATATTACCGTCAATAACACATATGAATTTAGCGTCATCTGTGGATGGGAATTTTTTACGGTTTTCTTAAACAAATTTCCCATTAATCTTTCTTCCATGAGCTTGGCTCTTGAGCACATAGCTTATTTTATTTTACTTCAATTAATACACATTATCAATATTAATTGAGCTTTAGTGTCAATAATAATATTCAGATTTCTTTACTGTTATCCAAAACGCAAATAAGTAAGTATATTTTCTTCTTATTTTGCTTTTGAGTTCAGAAGTTACTTTTTTTTTATTTTAATTAATACATAATACCAACATTAATTAAGCATCATTGTCGTCAATGATAGTATGACGATTTCTTACTGTTGTTCTAAACAAATGAATACCTTTACACCATTTCTTTTGTTTTCCAGTATATTGCTTATTTCTTTTATTACAATTTGCATATATTACCTTAATTAATTAAGCATAATTGGCGTAATTAAGCCTCATTGGTGCCAATTTTTTTCATTTCTCCTAAACGAATTAGTACCACTTTCCCATTAACATGTTGAATGCAAGCGCTAATTTTATATGGCTTGCCCGTCTGGCCAAAATGATTTTCTAGTATATGTTGCATATTTTGATAGATTAATATTTACAACAAAACAGTTAATTTTTGTAATCATTCGTGATACATTTAATTCATTGAGGTCACCGGTAACCCCCAAGTAACAGTAATAGTTATTATCAAGTAACAGTTCTAATTTTTTTTTATAATACAACGCTCCAGTTAACATCACAACTATCCAAACTTTTGATTGCGAAAAAACATTTTTTATTATAAATTTAAAGAAAACTTTTGAAAATTCAAGTCAGTAGATAGAATTATAAAATTTACTGCAAACTAAATTTAAACTTAAAACTGCTACAAGATTTAAATCGTTAATGCTATCGTCTCCTCGTACTTGATGTCATTCAATTCAACGTAAAAAAAAGAGTTTGTTAGAAACGATATTTTATTAGTACAAATAGCACTATTAAAGTTTTCCCCCTCAAAACCACCTTTTTTCCCTCTTCCGCAAAAGGCTTGGATCATGTGGTCATTCGAATTTTTACCACTTGCTAAGAGGAATGCAATTAATAGTTTTTCGCTGAGAAGAACTTTTTTTTGTAAATCATTTTTCTGTACTTGTAAGAGAATTAACGCCTAATGATCAACTTGTTATATAGTACTTATTAATTCGCTTGATCATCATATGCAATTTATATGACTGCATTTTTTTTCCTTCTTCTTTCATTGTATTTCTGTGCGAGATGATGCAATTAGATTGCAAACAGATGCTTTTAAAAAAAATTCACAATAAATACAGGGCATAATCAATTTGAATAAGCTACCCGCCTTTCCACTACGCGTGCATCCGCGTTATTTTATTTATTTATAATTTTTTTTTCAGTACAAAACACTTTTTTTGGTATTCAAATTAAAATAATCTAAATATATTCTGTAAAACTGGTCAAAAAAGTCAAGAAGTACCTATTTTAAATTTTATGTTAGAAAAGAAGTTCCTTTTCTTGCAGGAGTGGAAGAACAATTCGTATAATTTTTTGACCCCTTTTGTAACCATACACCACTGCAAAACGAAGATAGCCATTCTACTAAGAAAAAGAGAGAGAGAAAAAAAATACGAAAAACCTCAGTTATTTATTGCTCGAAACCCAATCCTCAGAACATTCAGTGACCAGCAACCATCTGTCCTTTTCGGCACCCTTTTTTTTTCCTAAAAAAGGAAGGAAAAAATTCACTATCCAGTGCAACGAAAAGGGAAAAAAAACTTAGTGGCGCTGATTATCCAACTGCAGCGCCATCTATCGGAAATAAGGGACTTCCAGAGAATCGAGATTTCTTCTTTTTTGTGTATTCCTTTAGCTTCTTGTATTTTGTTAATATTTTTTTATCCTTTGCAGAATGTAAAGGTGCGGTCTAAAGAAGAAATCCAGGCAAAGAGCTCCCTATGGGCATTTCTTCCTAGAAATTGCCACTTTCCTCAAATTTCCGGGAAGATCAATCACGTTCCTGGGCGGATGAGGGGAAAGGGGGATTGACGGACTTCAAAAGCATTGATCGGAATTTGAGAAAGATGAAAAAGAAAGAACAGCCTCGAAAGAAAAACTTAAATGATGGGGTCAGCTGTAAAAAACCATTCCAGGATTTAAGGGGGGGGGACACAGATCTGTGAACATTAGTTGAAAAAGGAAAGTGACCAAATGAGAAGAAAATTGTTCTATTTTTATTTCTTCTTCATATCGTCTAATTGGAGAGTTCACGTGTCATCAGAAAGTCGTTCTCTTCGAAATCTTAAACTCAATTTGTAAGATTCAAAGCAATACACAATATACTCCAATTTAAAAAGGGGGGAAATAAAATTGAATTTTTTAATGCTATACATACAAGCTTGTTAGAAATACTAAGTATTGATATTTTCAAATATAGAGTTCTCCCTCTCTGATTTTTGCTTTTCCAGACCATACGTGAAGATGCGTTGTCATACCATGTTCTTCCCTTTTTCATTACAAGAACAACAAGCAATGCCCGGAGACAGGTATGAAGGGAAAAAAGCTGAGAAATTCGGTCAGGAGTTATTACTTCAGATAATGCCATAGTAAGTGAACTAACCTTTTACCTTTTTCTTCAGTCTTTTTAAATGGGATTGGGGCACCTTTTTACTTATATCAGGGCTCTATCCTCTCCAGTATTTGTCCCGCAGTGGACAGATCGACACGGTTCCCGGTAGAACACCGAAGTCAAGCTTCACTGCCTGCGGTCAGTAAGCGGGTGGGTGACCACTTTGATCAGTCTGCGTAGGGATCGAGGGTGTGCGGTATGGATCTTCATTAAACTGCTCTAATACCATGAAGTGCTCGGATTCGCGCGCAGGTCATCGGACTACCGAAGCAGGGAGACCATCCCTTCGGCAGAGTATCAAAATTGCGGTGACATGTCTTCGGATCATCCCCAGGGATGCTTCCCAGACAGTCGCCAATAGCCCATTATGCAGCTCTAGTCAGACGTAAATAAAGTCCTTACCTATCTCTTCAGTATTTCTCCCGGCATCATCAAAAACGTACGAAATCAGACGAAAACAAACCATAATTAGTTGTCAATGGCTAGATTGTAGACAAAAAGGATGACACGCTTTACCGTTGCTTTGTCAAATTCATTGGAGTTACTGGGACGCTGTTTTACAGTCATTGAAGTGTGTGAATCTTTGATTGTTGACATGCACTTCGACAAATGCTGGAAAATTAATTATAGTAGGGGAGAGAGGGCAAGTGTGGATATGGGGCTAAAGTGGACATACTAAGTAACTTTTTTTTTATTTATCGATCAAATCTCTTCTGTGAGATATCGTAAACACACTTGCATGTGCAGTGGCACACTGTGAGTACTTAGTAGAAATTAGTAAAAGAAAGGTGCAAAAGCATCTTTCAAATTTTCGATTTATTCTTTTATTAACATATTTTATTTTAAGAATTTCAGCTAGGAGTGACAAATACTATTTTTTCCCTATTTAAATATTAACTTTTGCTCTCTCAATTAGTCAGTATTATGCATATACTTCGGTTGTCATTATCATATTTTTTTTTTGTTTTCTTCGTTGTTTACAATTTGCTATTACTCAGAACTAAAGATACTCATGTATTTTCTTCAATTTCTGACACCACAATAAAGGACATCCTAAATTCAATGGATTCTTTTATAAGAGCCAGGAATGTGTTCAATTTGAAAGTTGTTGATGGTAATGTTTTCATGTAAGTTATGACACATTATCAAATGTTAAAGTATTATATGAGTTATTTCTCGTCAAATAGTTTCGATTGTTCATTCAGTGTCAAAACAAAGGGACATTTTTTAACAAGCTACATGAAAACTACCTACTTCCAAAATTTTCTAGATAAACCAACAATTCTCATTTGTTATGACAATGGGTGGCCAATATTGGATTTTCCAAAGAGACCACGTTTCCATTACTGTACCAAAATATTCACGAAAATGGATAGTAAAGTACATGTCAGCTTTTTCCTTCGATCTTAATTTCCAAAAAAATATGAAGGGATATTTTCAGTATGGTATATGTCAATGTCAAGTCTGTGGCACAATTGAAGACTGCCATCATTAAGACATGGGATAATATAAATACAACTTGTCTACTATATATAGGTAAATGGTGTGCAACGACATTCCAAATCATATAAAAATTCAGAATCAAATGGACTGTTAACAGTAGTGGTTTTTCCCTTCTCCGATGGGGAAAGAAGAATGAAGTTCATTAAATTAATCTGTAAAATGTTTTGTTTATTTATACAAAATACCTGTTCGTCAAATAGTTTCGATTGTTCAAAATACCAATACCAGCACAAAATACCACTACAGGGAGCAAACAAATAATTAATTAATAAATCGGTATTGAACAACATTTCGATATCAATCACAAAACTGAAAGGAATATACCGGCACAATTAAAAAAGGTAACCAATTTTTTATTAAATGTATCCGTTGCCTTTCTCATTGACCTTACGTTAATAGATTAAGCAAATCACATTTTTAAAAGTTCTTTCCATCAAAATAAAAATCAATTATATTCTATATCATTTGGCATATGATGCTGTTGCTCGAGGCCAAATCGAGACTTACAGCCTACATTACTTATGACAACCTATATTAGTATATTTGGTATCTATTAAAACAGCACACTGACCATTTCACCAGTTATATCTATTATCCTTACTGTGGCAAATTTTTACGACTTTTCTAAACGAATAGGTACCTTTTCTCCATTAATTTTTCATCAGATAATTATTTTTTAAAGTGATATATATGTTAATTATTAGCAGATAGATTTTTTTATTCACAGTTTATTTTAAATTAATATTATAGAAACACATTTTTAAAAAAAAATTATCCGATTTTTATGTTCTGGGGCTAAAACTATCTCTGTATCCTCTGTCCAAATTTCAGAACAATAGCACAAACGGTTCTATTGTTATAAAAGAGTCATACAGACCCAACCTTTCTCTTTTATTTATTTATTTATTTTGTTTTAATTATGTCGCATGATTAATATTAAATTAGGTTTATATTCGCATAAAAATTTTATATAAAACAAATAATGCAAATTCAAAAACAACCTAAGTGGTGCTTTCTGAGATCAATGCATGTGAAATGGCAATCTAGTGGCCAATCACTTTTTTTCTAAATTGGACATTTAAAACGAAAAAAAAAGAAAACTGTTTCTTAGTTGCATTTTTAAGTACCTACTTAAAAAGTTTTTTTCTGGAAAACAATTTGCAGAAACCATAATATTATGTACTGGTGTACACAAAAGTAACAGACCATTTGAAAAATTAAATAAGAAAATGCATAAATGTAGAAATGTACAACTTGCTGCTTTCTACTTAGGAAACAAGAAAATTTATTCCTAACAATTTTAAAATTAGTTAAAAGTTCGTGAACAGATAGCGTTGATATCCCGAACATATTAAAGGGAAATTGGATTTTAATACACATTAGTAATCGCATTAAAGGGGATATACGCAATTTTTGTGTTTTTACTAATGTCCTTCAATTTCTGAGTATTTTAATCAGTGTTATCATTCCCCTTCCCCTCCAACAAAACATATCTGGCAAGAGGAAGAATTTCTACTTCTGTCATTCCAAATCAAAGTTTGTAAATCATCTTTGCGGGCAGGCGGCGGGGACCTTTTAGCCGCCATTACCAAGAACACAACATTGACCGAATTTAATTACGAAGCGTGGCATAAGAGTTGAGTTGCAAGGAAAGAGATTATTCGAGAAAAGGGACTGTGGGTAAACTCGTAAGCGGTGACAGAATGCGAAGTAAAGCTATAATTTCGTTTCGCACCGTTAAATTTCTGCGAAGTAAATGGGTGAAGTATCTGTTTACTCTAAAATTCCCTGACTTGGCGACGACGTCTGCAGCCCGGCATACGAAATTCCAATGTACACACAGAGAAACTCAGTTTACTTTTAAACCAATTGGCTCTTCATTGAAAGGAATGAAATTCTGAGCAAGATTCGAAAACTTAGTTACATAAATAAGATATCTGGAAGAGTTCAGAATTCTATCAAGAAAACAAACATGCGCTGTTATTTCATTTCTTTTTAAAAATGCCTACCATGATACTCAAGCAAAAAAACAGGTTTTATATTAGGTTTTGTTTAATAAAGAAAGTCATCATGGTTAATTTTACTAATTGAATAATCGCGGAATTATAAGTATGGTTAATCTCGTTTACTTACTGTCTAGTCTTGTTCCAGTAAATCTAACTTGATTGCCTTTTCCATTATTCTCTAATGCACTCATGTCCATAAATTAAGGATGATGAAGTTCAGGCACAGAAAGAGACAGAAGCCAAACAAATTTGACTTTTTTGTAAAGTCTATGTATTAAACAAAAGGTAAAGAGCAAAAAAGATGCTATATGTTTGACATAATTAATAAAAATTGCGATTTTTACTCCCTGGAGCAAATTTCAAAAAAGAACCTATTTACAAAAAACAGTATAACATGGTTAGTATGATGGTTAATACGGAGTATGTCTCCCGGACGATGCAATACAGGCCGTACAACGCCTAGGCATGCTGAGTATCAAATTATCAATCTGATCTTGGGGAATATTACATCACTCATCAAGCAATGACCTCCGAAAGTCCGGTAGACAGGTGGGAGGGGGTTGACGAGCTGAAATTCGTCGGCCAAGCATATCCCACACATGCTCTATTGGATTCAAGTCCGGTGAGTATGCTGTCCAATCCATACGGGTGATATCCTCCGATTGAAGGCAATCGTCTACAATGTTTGCACGGTGAAGACGGGCGTTGTCGTCCATAAACAGAAATTCAGAACCCATGGCGCCCCGAAACAAACGTACATGTTGCTCCAGAATGACATCCCTATAGATGTGGCCTGTCATCGTTACACTCTGAACATGCAGGTCAGTTCTGGAACCAAGAATAATTCCACCCCAAACGAGCCATCCTGCACCACCGTAACGGTGTAGCTCAATGGTGTTGTCTTGGTGGTAACGGGTACCTGGCGCTCTCCATATGAAAGTCCGGCGAGAATCAGACGGCAAACTAAACCTGGACTCGTCGGAAAACATCACACCGGACCACTGTTGCGGTGGCCACAATGCTGCTCTGTACTCCAGGCTAATCGCAGGCGACAGTGAGTTGCGGTAAGTGGAACACATCTGGCAGGCCTACGAACATATAGACCAATGTGCCCTAAGCGTCTGTACACGGTCTGCCTTGAAACTGTCGTACCGGTAGCTGAAGAGAGCTGACGAGACAGGTTTGATGCTGTGCTCCATCTGTTTCTTTTGGTAGTAACTGTCACATACCTGTCTTCATTCGGCGTTGTAACTCGGGGGCGACCTGTGAAGTAACGTCTACTCACATTACCATCATCTTGGAATCGTTGCCAAAGCCTGGAGATGACACTCTGGGTGATTCCAAGTTCCTCGGATACTTCCAGCTGGATACGTCCACATTCCAGTCGTCCGATGATTCTGCCACGTAAAAAGTCATCCAAATGCTTCCTTTGGGCCGTAACTATGCAGTTATTGCACTGAAAGGCTCTTAAAGCGCTTGTGAACAATTTTACTTCTTTGCCACCATTCCTTATATACCCCTCTCTTACACTCTTGTCATTATGACGTACTACCAGCGTCATCTAGCGGTTTCCTGTAATTTGCATATTCTTCTTCAGGATGTGTGTGATAATTCTACAGGGGAAATTTTAATTTTAGAGTTTGATTTCCGTATGATTCTGAATAATCCTTAATTTATGGACATGAGTGTAGTTGTACAAAATAGCTGTTTTATTGTTGAATTTCGTGACTGTTTAAAATTAAAAATAGTTTGCATCAAAACTACTCGAACTGGTCAGTGAATTAAAAACCTGTGACATTTTATATTAATTGCTCGAAGCACGAAAATATTGTTTAAGATGTAGGGCCTATTGTTGGCACCCGTTTATTAGATTATAAAGAACTCACGTGGTTCTTAAAGGAAGCCATATAAAAGATTCTCAAAAGAAACTACAGTAAATGTTCAGAAGACACTCGAACACATTAACCAATCGGATTGTATTTCAGAAAAAGAAGTTCTACTCTGTTTCAGTTTTTAAAAACCATCAACCAAATTTTTTTTCTGCGACAGAGAATTGCAGAAAATGAGAATGTGCCTACCTTCTCATTTCTGACCGTTTACAGTGGTGCCTGATGTGTGGAAACGTCTTATGGGGGTTGATGAAATACGCTAGAGCTTGTTTCGCACTGATTGGAGAATTCGACACGAACCCCACAAAGCCAATCTTACCGAGGATCTGGTGGAAATACCATGATATTATTCTGTTATGCAAATGTTGGACAGGAGGCGTTGGAGGCTACGTGTGGTTGAGGCAGCCAAGGCCTGCAAGGGTCTGTTGTGCTGAAGAAGAAGAAATATTGCCTAAATAAAAGTCTTGTGCACATTGACAGACTAATAGCATCCTGTAAAAGTTACATTTTTACTTCATGAACGATAATGCAGTGGGTCAGAATTGTCTCACTGAACTTAAATCTGACTTTTTCTAACAGCAACTTTTCCTGGCCTACCCAGTTCCTTAATGTAACATAAAATTTTTGGAACATATCCGAAAGCCTCTTTCATCACATGAGCCAATGCATGGTATTCTCTTGATATAAATGAATGTACCGATTACCACATCATCTATAGTATTTAATACCATGTTCAATTAAGAATCACTGGCGTCAATAACTTCGTCAAACAAGATGTTTCTACGGCCTTCGATATATGTACCGGTAAAATTACGTTCACTAAAAATGATTATTAAAAAAATATCAGTGTCATTACGAATTATTTTCAAAAATTAAAAAAAAATCAGTTCTATTAATAAGTGCAAATTGAAATAGAATGAAAATGAGTTTTGTATTAAAAAATTAAATTTAATGGAGAAAAAGTACTTATTTCCATATGAGAAATATTTCAAATTTTCATATCATTATTGACATAAAGGATAATTAATTTTAGTAATCGGGCCAAATTGAAACAAAAAAATAAGTTTAGTACAAAAAATCAGAATTAATTGATAAAAGGAACCTGTTTAGCAAAGAAACTCATAAAGAATCGCCTTTTTAGTATTGGTGCTAATTCTTAATTAATTTTAGTTGCTGTTAATTTACGTCGCACTAGAGCTGCACAATGGGCTATTGGTGACGGTCTGGGAAACATCCCGGAGGGGTGTTTCAGCAGAAGGGATGGCACCCCCGCTTCGGTGGCCCGACTACCTGCACGCGAAGTCGAGCACTTTACAGTAGAACAGTTTAACTAGAACCAATACCGCACACCCTCGGTCCCAACGCAGACTGATCCAAGTGATCACCCACCCGCTCACTGACACCAACCAGTGATGCTTGACTTCGGTGATCTACTGGGAACCGTGTCTTAACGATCAGTCCACTGCGGGACATATAAGACAACCAACGAGTGTCTAGCACAGGTCTTAGACTCCCGTTATTGACTCAGGGGACTTACCCCGTATTCCTTCCTCCCCTCCCCCCTCTCTAGCTTAAAGCCAATAGTCACAGTCGCCTAAGGGCTAAACTTACTAGATGAAAAAGTGAGATGCCCGCTTCGCAGGCAGGTACTTTAAATAACTATATATCAAGTCAAGTCAAGCACAGTTCTTAGATCGGTTACCGTCGCTACAATGATTTACAGATTTAATACAGTAATAATACAATTATTACAATTAACACAATGTTATTAGAATGTTATTATGTTATTAACACAATGTTAACAGATTAATACGATGTTATACAGATTTAAGTGAGTTTGAACGTGGTGTTGTAGTCGGTGCAGAGATGGGACATAGCATCTCTGAGATAGCAATGAAATTTGGATTTTCACGTACGACCATTTCACGAGTATACCGTGAGAATCGGAAATCCGGTAAAACATCAAATCTATGACATCGCATACATATTTGGGATGCCTTGCAACGTGATGTTCAGAAGATTTTCCCACCTCCTCTTACTCCCACTGGTTTATGGACAGCACTCCAGGATTCATGGTGTCAATTATCTCCAGCACTACTTCACACATTGATCGAATCCATGCCACGTCGTGTTGCGGTACTTCTGCGTCCTCGCGGGAGCCCTTCACGATATTTGGCAGTTAAACCAGTTTTTTTGCTCTTCAGTATATATATATATATATATATTAAATATTGAGAAAACATGGAAAATAATTATTATGAGTTCTTATTTCATGAGTTCTATAGACTTGCAGCTTATGCGCAGTTAATAAAACTTATTAATTTTTTTCGTTTTTCTCTTTGTTTTTTTGTGCTATGTTATAGTGATCATANAAAAAATTACTACTTACCGTTCAAAATTTACTTTTGTAATTTTGGCATCACGCAGATGACTATTTCATACCAGATTTTGTATTGAAAAATTCTTTTCGGAAAATGTGAAATGTGGTGCTCTTCTCCGAAGAGACAGAATATTGCAGTCATTAATGACTTAAACGTCCGAGCCAAATAAAAGAGTAACAGATAAGAAAAAAGTCAACCAAGTTAAGTTTTCGAACACACTTTACCGATCACCGGAGAAAAGTTTTCGTAAAGGTTTTGACTCGCCCCCTTAATCATATTTGTCGTTTGCGGGGGAGGGGACCGATACTGAAAAGCGCCTCTCCTGTCGATCCCGTCTAAAACAGCCTTAGATTAATGTAGGCCGGGTGAAGGCACGAAGAACAATTAAGTTAGAGGGAAAGAATTCTGTCCTTAGAATATTGGATTGAAAAGACTCGTGGATTATCGACAGAAGGCGTAACGATCGCAAAACTGACTGAAAATTCCAGTGCAATGCAGAGAAAAATGAAAAAAAAAAAAAAGTACTTAGAGAAGGAAAGTGTTGCTAATTTCAAAATGTAAAACATTCCAAATTTGAATAAATTGCGTCATGGTATCATGACTTCGTCCATATTAAAGTTAAAATACAAAAGTAATACGAATGTGGAACAGTAAACAATGACCTAAAAAATAAGAATGAAACTTTTAAAAAAAATATTTACACCATTTAAAAATTGTTTTACTTAAAAAATTAATAGAATTTCAAAACATTACTCAGAATTTTTAGTTAAGCGCAAAAACTATGGAAATTTTATGTAGATAAGAGAAGCTTTTTAAGCTTTAGATGAAAAACACTCATTTGAAAAAATTTAATTACTCGGACCGATGCGTGTTTGCGAAGCGAAAAGTTGTAGCAAAATGGACATCAATAATATTCTAAGCGTTTTTAATGGCAGCAACTTCTAATGTAGTATTTCCTTTTATGTGTCCCGATTGACGTTTTTAAAAAAATGACTTAAAAAAATAAAATTCTCAAAACAGAAATTCAATTAAAAGGTAATGTCAGTTGCACGTCCAGAAAAGTCGGGAGAATGTGGTGTCACACCATATCCGGAATGATTGTAACTTCTGGTGATTTTGTCACAGGAGCACACTTGTTAATACATGCTTAAAGTACAAAATAAAAAAGTGAGCTTCCTGTATACCTTTTGTTCTAAGGATCGGATTTTCACGTACTTGAACTCAAACTTATTAATTCGAGAACCCAATCTCAAATATGCTAAATAATTTGATATTATAAGTAAGGAAATGAGACACGAAAACGTACTTTCTCTGAATACCATTTATTTGACGAATTTCTGACACTCAAAATATTGGGGATTTCAGAAACTAAAAAATAATAGCGTCAATAATTTAGACGGAAGAGCGGTTTGGATCTTGTAATGTTTTTGCACGTTCAGCTATAGATCCCGAAATTTTCAAACTACTCGTAACTTTTTTTACACACTAGTAATTATTTTTACACGCTAGTAATTAGTTTCCTTTGTTCAAAAATAATTTCATGAAAAAAATTGCTTTTATAATATAGTGCATTATTTTACTTCACATTTGTCAAAAATATTTTGAATTAAATGGCCTACAAATTTTTACATTACATTTTACATTCAATCTACATAATTTTATTGACAAAAATGAAGCACAAAATTTGAACGGCATCAGTCGAATAGTTTCTAAGTTATCAAATTTTAAAGTCTTACATTTAAAAATTTGATTTATCGAGATTTATTTGATCGATTTAGCACACATTTTGTATTTTGTCATTTAAAATTACGTAGATTAAAAGTATGATGTAGAAACTTGTAAACATGATAATTAAAAAAAAAAAAATTTGGTTAAATTTGGTTAAAAAATTTGGTTAAAAATTTGGTAAATTTGGTTAAAAAAAAAAATTTGGTTAAATAAAATTTAAAAAAATAATCCTTAATAAATATTTTTTCATAAAATTATGTTTGGAAAATTTTTGATTCCTTAAAAAGTCCTCAAGTAATAGCAAAATATGAAAGAAGTGAAATTAACATTAAGGGATCCAAACTTTCGTTGTGGCTAAACGCACCACTTCTACGTTAACGCATGAGCCTTTGAGTGCTAAGAGAAGAGAAAAAAAGGCTTTCACTAGTAATTAACAGAACGTAACAGAAACCATGAGTGATAAAAAAAATAATAACTTTTTCGAATGTTAAATTAAATTTGAGTGTCATTGCCCAATTTACATGCATTATGCATTATATTAACAAGAATAATGCATTTTATTTGTTTTGTAATAATTTCTACCTTAAACTTTTGCTTCAGTTGTCATGAAACTAATATATTATTTACCATTATAAAATTCATGATATAAACATTCCTTAACCTATTATTTTTGAAAATTAATTTTTGTTTATTGCTTGTCACAAGTGTTGTGTCATTTAAAAAATAAATAAATAAAAACGTTTCTGACCAAAAGTTGTCACTTTGCACATAAATTTAAATACTGAATTACAGACCTCGGGAAATGAAACATCTTAACTAGAAATCCAGCTAAAAGAAAGTGAGAGGGAAAACGTAATGAGTAAATTAAACTGCTGTATTGTTTATTATAAAATTGACCAAAAATACAGTTGATTCTCTAACGCTTAGTTTTTAAAATTCATGTCATCATATCAATATACATATTTTTTATAAAGAATTATCAGGTCTTACACATCTGTTTAAATTTTTTATATGTAGTGTTGGTCAAAATTTTGCAAATCAAATTGAAATAAAATGGTAAACCATAAAATTTACAACCAACTTAAATAAATACTCAAGAAAAATCTCCCAACAAGAGTAGAAAAAGTGGGCAAGTATGTATTAACACTAGAAAACCTAAATTCTTCATAAAATTCTAGAATTCCACAAAAATATTCCAAATGTTTCCTTTCAAATTTATTCCAACTTTTTAGAAATTTTTTTTTAAATATTTATATTTTACTTCCGATTTATAAAGAAGTGATCTTTTGACATTTTTATTTTATTTTGAACTGGCTTTGATAGCGTATTATTTGCAGCAAATCAGTTGAAAAATAGAAACATAAAAAAATATTTGGCTTGATGTGTTTGTGCTTAGGAAACTAGATTTTATGCTCAACAAATTTCAATACTAGTTATAAGATTTGCTCAATAAATGATGTCTGCTGTTTGGAAAACTATGAGACAATGTTTCATGGTTCATATCAAAACATACCAAACTGAAATATTTGAATTTTATTCGCTAACTGCGCCATGTTGTTGCTGCTGCAAATTGTTGATAAATTTTTTTTTTTCCTCAGCTACTATCACCATCTGCTGATGAACTTAGTAATAAATTTTGAAACTTAGTGAGAATAAATAGCCTGGCTTCTAAAACTTCAAACAAACACTTCTTTCACTTTCTGTTCATTTTTAAAACTGTTGTTCATTTTCAGAACAGCCATTAGTATACATTCAAAAGTAATGGGACTGACACTTCTTTATAAAATATTTTAAAGACCAGTTAATCACACATTATTTTATTAAAGATAAACAATACATTTAAAAACTAATTAATAAATGACAACAAAGCTTTCCAATAAATTTCATCAAGAAAGGTTAGAAAAACAATATGCAATTAATTACAGGCTGAATTAAAATCTCTAAAAGACACACACACATTTTTTATCACTGTATGACAAAAAATAATTTCAAGTTTTTTTAATGACAATAAAGTTTCTTTTTTTTTTTAACGAAAGTACAGTTTTTAATTGAAAGATAAACTAGAATTAACAAAATATGCCTTTTTGTTTTTTTAAAGAAAAAAAAAGTAGATACACAAATTAACAGCAGTGTATTGAAATATATTATAATAAAAAACAAATGTATAAATACAAAAAATGAAAAATATAAATGAATTGTATTGTTGGGACTTCATCGAAAAGAGATTCTATTTCCTCTTTGTTAAACTATGAAAAATTCCATGAATTCAATTTTCTTATTAAGTAATTAATCAGATTTCAGATTATTTTTGCTTCATTCTATTCATTGAAATATCTATTGAAAATAGTTAGCAAATTTTAAAGCTGAAAGATTTTAAAAACTTTTCAAAAATAATTAAAATATAGCAAAATTATGATGTTATTGTATTAGGTTTGAAGTCTTAAAAATACTTGCAACCCTACAATTTAAATAGATTAATTTATTTCAAAAAATAAAATGAAATAAAAAATTCCAAAATATTATTGAGTAAGTTAAAAAAAAAAATAAAAAAAAGAAAGAAAGAAACTACATTCATAGAATTCTCAATAGATTAAGAAGGAAAAAAGTAAATCCTTTTTCCGCCTAAAAACTTTTCAAAATAGATTTAATAGATTAAAAATAGATTTTTAAAAAAGCTCCATATTATAACTAACGAAAAAAAAAATACACCCTCTCTTGAAATTATTGATTTTTTTTTTTCCTGGCTGAATCATTTATAATAAATCCATAAATCCTCGATTTTTATAATAAGCTCTGATATTGCACTAAGTAAGTATCACAAATATTTATTTTTCAACACATAAAATACTTTGAACATTAAAAAATATTAAATGATTGTGCTTTAAGATTGTTATTAAGAAATTATCATTTAAAATGTACAAATATACCTTAGTTATATGATTTTGATTTCAATGAATAGAAATATAAAAAGACCTGATGAGTTAGGCCTTGGTAAATGCATCTATCTACATCACTCAAATAGAACAAACAATTTTTAAATCTTATTTGCATAAAATATATATATATATTTTTTTACAGAATCAAAAATAAAACTTTTTTGGATAGCACAGGTGGCCCATAGTTGTAGAAATATTGAGCGTAAATGTCCCATCCTTGCAAATGCTCTGCTTGCTAATACAGCTTTAAAAAGCAAGAATCTGAGCTAGAACAAAAGGTTTTAAAAAGTACACATTGGGTATCAGATGTAAGAATAATTTTTCAGTGAATATTCAAAATGAGGTTTTACGTCCATCCTAAAAGCTAGTTGCCATAATAGATTGAGATGGGAAAAGCGTGTTTAACTTCATAAGTGAAGTGCACCTTTGCATTGAGGCACTTGGTGTCATTTTCATATATTGTATATAATAATCTTTACATTAACTGTTTATTAAAATGATTTTTTTTCAGAAAAAATATAGATAATATGCAAATATTTTGAATGGAGAAAATGTCCAATTTATAAATGAAAATTAAATAATATGAGATCTACCAAAAACACTAATTGATTACCCTGGGAAACAATATTTTTTTCTCTTTTTTTTGTATTTATAAAAATGACCCCGGTGGCTGAGCGGCAGCACTTCGCGCTGTCGTGCCATAGGTCCCTGGTTTGATCCTCGGGCCGGGCAAGGTTGACTCAGCCTTTCCTCCCTTCAGTGGGTCGATAAA
The DNA here is from genome assembly GCF_043381705.1 of Parasteatoda tepidariorum. Lineage (NCBI taxonomy): Eukaryota > Metazoa > Arthropoda > Arachnida > Araneae > Theridiidae > Parasteatoda > Parasteatoda tepidariorum. Next base: position 167,666 of record NC_092212.1, on the reverse strand, counting down.
TGAGTACCAATCATGCTTGGGGACTAAACAACGGGGGTTCCGCGTTCGGCTGACCACCTGACTGGAACATCTGCTCCTGCACCCCAGAGCCCAAGGTCAAGAAAACTGAGATGGGCACAGTAGGCCTTGGCCCTCTACGGGCTGTCGCACCGCTGAATTTAGTTTATTTATACAAATACTTGATCTAATTTAGGTTTGGGGATTTCAAATCTGAAATAAGTTTCGCTTTTAAAGCTGCAGACTTTAATGAGATTTTCAGTCTATTTTTTGTTGAAAGTTTAAAATCTTTATATAAAACAGGAGGTCATATAAATTTTGCAACAAACTTCAAGGGGAGCAAGGGCAAATCATCAGGATTAAAACTGCATTGGAACCCATGTCCAGAAATGCAGCCAGGGGGTACTTCTCAATCATCCCCAGTTCAAAAGCACATGAAGAAACAGTTTATAATAGAGAAGCGGTCTATAATGATATTTCCAGGCATGGGTTCTTATGCAGTTTAAATCCTAATGATATGCCCTAACTCCCTTAGTAGTTAGTCCCAATATTTAAGTGAACCCTTTTGTACATGACGTTTTTAAACTTGTAGGACAAAAAATAGACTAAAAATGTCATTTAAAAAAAACTGTAGCTTAGATGGAGAAACCGATTGCAGATTTGAAATGAGAGATATGAAAGTATCTAAGATCTGCTAAAAAATCTCATGAAACAAAAATAAACAGTTTACCAGTGCACTTAAATACAATCATTACATTTTGAGAGAAAAAATTTTACGTAATTTTATATTAAAAAAATTTAAAATAGTAGCACATATATTACAGTTAGATTACAGTAAGTAGAGGATAAACTAATTAATAGACAGCAAAATAGAATGATTAATTCCATTTATTCTTATCTTAGTAAATAGCAGGCCAAATGAAGGACAAAAAAATATATATCATTCATTAAGAAATTGGACTTTTAAAATATGGTAAACTTAAAATACACTTTTAGAAGTTATCAATCTCACATTTGCACTTGCCATTAATTAAAATTACTTTTAAAATGCTGCCTTTCGAACCCTCAACATAACCTGGTTTACTACAACAGAATTAAACATTTCGTAATAATGCCTCTTAGATTGTTACCATATACACCAACAATGTCATATATGTAACAATATCAACACACTTGCAATAATAACTGTTACTTAATACCATATTTATGCTTAACTAGGAAAGAGTAATAAATAAACCTAAACTGGATAAACTGAGGTCATTTTTGTACAAACAACAAGCTTATCTTTAAAAATTTATGTTTAGCTTTTAAATTTAAAATTTTATGTCCTCAACTTGAAACTAACCATGGGAGAAAAAAAATTTGCATTAAGACTCCTTTCTTTTTCATTATTTAATTCCTTGTGTATTTAAAAATGTCTTTAGGCATTGTTTACCAATGGCTTTTTATCTAATAAAATCATCTCTGAATAATAAGTTTCTCCTTTAAAGATACACACACAGAAAAAAAAATTTTAATTATGTGAACTTTCTGCAATATTTTCACAATAAATAAATGGTTGAGTTAAACAAAGAAAAAAATCTTTCAAGGAGTTAAAATGACATTGAAAATTTTAAATTTTTTAATAAAAACGAATGAATAAGTAAATAATAATAATAATAATAAAAAGAAAAATTAAAAAAGTTAAAGCTTTTACTTGTTTGCATCCTTTGAACCATTTCTCAGAAACAACAACATGCTCACACTAGATTTTCACAAAGTATAATTGTTATTAATATTGCACAGTCAGTTTTACTTTTTCATGTACATTCCATTTAATAATTTTTAATGGCGCACTAAAAATGACGAATTATATAAATTAAAAATCTATTCTCACAACAAAAATGAATTTTAATGTAAAAAATATGAATACATGATGCGCATATATATATATATATATACACAGTAGGGAACCGATTATCCGGAACGATCGGGACCATCGCTATTCCGGATAACTGATTTTTCCGGTTTTCTGAATCGCTACAAAAAGCAGTTTCTTTTTTATTGTTAAACCCAACTAAAAAAAAAAAATATTAGGAAATAATCTTAAAAAGAAAAAAAAACGATGAATTAATACAGTAATGATTATTTCTAAAATGGTGGTATGGTAAACATCTTTCAAAAAAGAAAGAAAAATCCTAAAATCTTATGAGGAAAAAATTTTTTTTTATTTTAAATGGCGGGAAAATGTATCAAATTTCGTTTCGGTTTTTTGGTTTTNTTGACATTTGTGACATTTTTGACAGTGAGGTTTTTGACGTGACAGTTTAAACCATGGTTTAAACCGTCAAAAACTGTCATATGTCAAAAACCTGCCAACCCAGATATATATATATATATACATATATATATATAGATTGATTGAAAGATTAATATTTTTAATTGCTACATTTAAAAGAAAACTTTAAAAGAAACATATACAGTATAAAAACTATTTTTTTATTTGGTGGATTTCATTGCTTAAAAGTTATCTTCACTGAAAAAAAAAATAGAAGTTTAGTAACAATTCAAAACTGCACTTAAAAGATCAGATCTTTAGTGGGAAGGCACTGTCAGTAATCAAGAGTTCAACAGTTTACTGCTTCATCTTTTCTAATATAGGGAGGATCATGTCGAAAGTTGGGCGTTTCCCTGGATCTTCGTTCATGCATATCTGTATTAGGCGAGCCATATGTGGAGAGATACCAGGGGGTACGGTCACCCTTAAACCTTCCAAAGCGATCTACAAAATTCAAACAACTAATAAATAAACTCCTACAATCAATATGGACAATACAAACAAGACATTTATAGCTTCATCCATGAAACATTTTAACAAGATATTGAAAAAAAATATATTCTTTTAAAAAAAGGAAAAATGCACTTGAAAACAATTTGTAAAATATTACATATCTCCTCCATACGTAACAAAAATTATTAATTCCTTACTGTTGTTTCTGAGAGGACTGGAATGAGTAAAAAAAAAAAGTTTGGTGGCTAACCGCACACCTCTGACACCAAAAGGATTCAACATATTTAGACATTTTAAGTAGGGTCTTCAGACACAAATTAACGCTATGCTTGATAAATCATCAACAAAATCTAAATAATTTAAGATTTGAAAAGTAAATAATAGAAAAAATGTTTGTTCATTCTTAAGAATGAAAATTTTAAAAAATTAAAAAGTCTATTTCAATAATTTAACTATAGATCTAGCGTGGTTTTGACTGATCCATTTTCTTAGTAATCTTACACAATGTTTTGCCTAGGTCCCCGTAATGTAAAGGGTATGTATACTTGAAACTACAAAATAATGAAAATTCCTAGGTCATATCAAACAAATTAATAAAAAAAAGGCAACAGTCGAACCTATTTGAAAAAAAAAATCTTACACTAGTAAAACAATCTTTTACATTCAAAATAAACAAAGGCAGAGTAAAAATAAAATTTTGGGTCAATACGATAAATTAGGGTATAAATGTTTACAAGCAATAAATTAATTTTTTATTCAATATATATTTTTTTTATAATTATTTGCCAATTCAGAGAAAAAATGAATTATCTAATTTTGAATCACCAATTATAAAAAGGTACATTTCAACAAATTATTTTTCATATCATGTGAAACATCTTAGTGAATCATTTCAGGTGAATCAATCCATTACAGATTTTGCTTTTTTGCTTCAAAGATAACATAAATAACTAAAACAAATTTTTAAAAAAATTGGTTTTTAATTCCCTTCTGGCAACATGGTTTTATTTCATTTTAAAATACTTTTTCTTTAAATGCGAGCACATTTAAATAATCAACGTTTTGAAAAACAAAAAAAATAATCTTCTAAAACTGCATTGAGTAAAATTTATAGGGTTCATACTCAAAGAGAAGAAATTTTTTTCCCTGACTATAAAAAGTTTTCCAGACCAATTTACATAAAATTCCAAGTAGTGAAAAAAAAATTGCAAACCCAAAATTTATGTTTAATAAAAATAAATTATATTTAATACTAAAAAATAGATAAACATAATAATAATATTAGATGAATCGGAAAAATTTAATTAAAAAATAAAATGGAGAGTAAATGCAACTTGTCAAAGACAAAATTTAAAGTGAAAGATTAAAACTAATGACTTAAATACCTAACGGTCGTCGTAAACTAGTGATTTAAACAAGCTAAAAAATTAAACAATTGATTTAAAACATTAATGTAAAATTCAACAATTAAGATAATTTGTAATGGCTTCAGATATTAGAATTGACATATTTAAAATAATAACAATAACAGAAAAAAACCATATTTTACAATTAATTTATAAAAATGTAGTAAAACAGAAATAGCCATGATAGATAAAATGTAAGAGAGTAGTTGGAAAAAAAATCATTTTCATTTCTTAAATAGTCTTTAATGTCAAAAATCTCTGTTTCCTATATTACATTAATATAAAGTTGTGAAAGAAAAGGAACACATACATAAAATCACATTACATACGTTAATTACTGAATGACATCCTGTTAAATCTTGATTTATTATCTGATTCAATACAATTATCATGTCAACTTAAAAATTTAAAAGTTACAAAACTTCGACATTTATTATGTATATAAAAAAAATGGATTAAAAAATATCCCTCCACTCTAAAAATATTAAAATTAGAAACTGGGATCAATACTTCATCAAATAATTTTTAAAAAAAATTTAATTATTTTAAGGAAAATCACATGTAGTTCAGGAAAGTAATTCAGGGAAAATCACAAAATTTTTAATTCTTGTTAAAAAAATTTATTAGTATATGGCCCCTCACATCAATTCACCATTTTGATACTTTAACGATCATTGAATTCTTTATACCAATCATTGTAAAATAAAATGGAAAAGAAATAAAATATTTCTAAATGACAAATTTAAATCATATAAGATTTGTTTGCTGCACCTACTTAAAATATGAAATAAATGAATTCTAACTTTGTTAAAAACTCGATTGTACCAAAAATAATGCATACATAAAATAACTCGAGATACAAGCACAAAATATTAGATGTGCATAAAATAACTCAAAAGTATTGAAATTTCTGAAAAACCACAAATCTAGTAAGATAAGAAAACTTAAACACAATGCACAATTAGTGGACAGTCCTTCAAATCAAACTTTGTGAATTAAGAATTTAAATTAAATTTCCTCTTAATTTAATAAAAAAGGGAAATAAAAATTCCACAGTGATGAGGGCTCTGCTGTCAACTGTTTTAAACCTGGATAAAAAAAAACATGATCAATAAACGATCTCCAAATTCAATCACTGATCAACAAAAAAAACAATCCACTAGCATCATTAGCTTCCCAAAGATGTGACTATAATATGTAGGCGTCTTCAGCGCAGAAAATAATGGAAAAGAGAAACAAAATTTTCTTTTGAGGGGGAAAAAAAGGCAATTGTCCCTTAAACCATCAAGTCAGAAGATTTTCGTCTTGATTCCAGTGATGCAAGCAGAAGTCATTAGTCAACTGTCTTCAATTAACATTGAGCTTCACCACCGAACATTATTCTAAGAATATGAAGACAAGAATTTTGTATAATCTTTGAAGATATCAAAACATGTGAAAGTTTGGCAGCACAATGTCAGCTGAGTATGATGGCTGAAGCAACGCATCCCACCCAAGTTTCTACAATTTTTGACGGGTCGCTTAAGATGAGTATGATCTTGCGTTGTTGTGAAGGAACACTATTCCTTTGCGATGGATGAGCCCCAAATGTTTCTGGATGACAGCCTCGTTCAAACTGTTCCTACAGTACACATCGGAATGGATTGTACCATTCCTTTGGTAGATCTCAAAAAAACATCTCACACTTCTAATCCCACCCTACTGAGAGCTTCCTTTTATGAATTCTGCTTTTGAAGTTGTTGACAGTGATTCGGATCAAAATCGTTTGTGCAACACATTGTTGTAAACAATCCACTTCTCACTGCCAGTTATCACTCATTTTAAAAAAGATGTTTTTCTCCATGTTTTAAGAGCATATCTCTGATAAGATGAGTGTGATGCATGCCGTCCATTGAACTTCTTTGAGCTCAAGGGGAACCGAAATATTGAGCTTACTTTTGTATCCCAGTTTCTTTAAGTTGACATGAACACTTTTTCGGCTGATCTTCAATGCATCTTCAAGGGTTGGACTGAATTAATATCTTTATTTTGCCATGATCAATCTGAGTAAGCATTTGAGGAACATCCTTCAAATCAAAACCCCCAACCTGAAACTTCTTGAACCAGTTTTGGCACTGACTTTTTCGTAGAGCATCGTCATTGTAAACTTTACGCAATTCATCCTAAGCTTGATGTGCATTTTTTCATTTTAAGGAAGCAAAACAGTACATTTTGAAGGAAACTAAAAGTTTGGTCTTCCACGTTCAACCTGCTGTAAAATCTCCAAAACTCAACTAAATCACTCAATTTTATTTTTTACAATTGTTGGCGCCTCTCTCGGCTTTGGCTTCGTTTATCTATTTAATTTGGCGAAAAGAAGAGCTCTTGTTTTTTTGTTCTGATATAGTCGGACGTCTTCGAAACGGCGTCATTCATCATTTCATTAATAAATTGTTAAATAGTTATCGTTTGTTCTTAATCATTAGTAATACAGTCCATTTGACCCCCTCAACATGTTCCTGTCTATCCGGAGTTTAAACCTGATATAATTCGAAAATATTAATTTTGATCAATTTCGTTTTCGTTTCGTCATAACTTCGTTTTGGAACTCATATTTTCCATTTATAAAAATTACTGATACTTCAAACACTAAGGAACAATATGAAAAGAGCTTAAAACAATTGAATCGTCGTCGTGGTAGCTCTAAAAGCAAAATAACTAGGTTGGAAAGCTTTATTTCTACAAATGGAAATGAGGCTGATTGTCTTGAACTGCAATCTCCGTATCGATAGCATAGGATAAATTCTTCAAGAAATTGAAGTTTTAAAACTGGATTATTATTCAATTTTGAAGGATGAAGAATTAGAAGGTTATCAATTCCATTTTGATGAAATGGAAGAACAGATAGAATCTTGCCAGGTAAGCTTACAAAGACTTTTTCATTCAAGAAGTTCTAATATTTCTCATTTGCATAACAGTGAACAATTAAGTACTAATAAAATAGATATTAAATTGCCAGATATTTGCTTGCCTTGTTTTGATGGAAAAATCGAAAATTGGAATAACTTTAAGCTTCAATTTGATAGTTTGGGAACTGAAAATCAGTCTTTAAATAGCATGCAGAAATTGTTTTATTTGCATTCAGCTTTAAAAGGTGACGCTAAATATATTGAAACATCAGAAGATACTTTTGAATCCTTGGTGAAAATCCTAAAAGAAAGACTTGAAATTACTCGTTTAATTGTAAACAATTATGTCTCGAACATTTTGAATTTTGAAAAAATTTCTGTAGAATCTTATAAAGAATTGAGACATTTAATTGATACTTTAAATAAAAGTTTAAGAGGTTTAAAATTAATGAAATTGGAAAGTAATGATCTTGTTGAACAATTAATAATTAACATAACTGTTCAAAAATTGGATAAGGAAAGTCGCAAACAGTATGAAATGAGTTTAACTTCTACTGAACTTCCAAAATTCAATACATTTATGGAATTTATTCAAAAAAGATGTCAAACATTAGAAAATCTTCAGGGAAACTTTTTTGTGAACAAAGCTAAGAATATTCAACATCAAAACAAAGCACGCAACTTTGTTGTGAAATCGAATTGCAATAAATGCCATTTGTGTTCAAAGGACCATTTAATTTACAACTGTCCCTCTTTTTTAAAAATGTCACCAATTCTCAGATTTGATGTTGTTAAGAAAAATAATCTGTGCATTAATTGTTTAAATGCATCACATAAACTGAATTCCTGTCCATCGAAATTTACATGCAAATTCTGTCAAGCTAAGCATAATTCCTTATTGCATCGCAAGGAAAATAATTTTCGTCAAATGGAGATTCATTCGGAATCTCTAATAGAGCAAGATTCGCAGGGGCCAGTCTGTAATCCGAGTTCTCAGGACATAAATAATGTTTCGAATGATAATTTAATATCTCATGTGTTCGCTACTACAAACACTTGTAGAAATAAAAACTTAATTCTCGCAACGGCTCTAGCTTGGATTTGGAATCCTGTGAGCAACTGTTTTGTTCAAGGACGTTTATTGCTGGATAGTGGAAGTATGGTAAACATTATGACTTCGGATTTCGCAAACAAAACAGAATTGAAAAAAGAAAGAATAAATATTCCAATAAGTGGGTTAGGAGGAAATGAAAATTGAATGCTCTTGTTTCTAATAAAGATTCATCGTTTTCGCTTCGCACTGAATTTTCAGTAGTCAATAAAATTACGGATTTAATTCCGTCTAACACTTTGAATTTAGAGAACATTATTATTCCCAATCATTTAATATTAGCTGATCCCTCTTTCGCTAAGACTGGAAAAATTGATATGATCTTAGGCGCTGAACATTTTTTTGAAATCATTAAAGAAAATAAATATCGCACTTCAGAAAACTTAACATTTCAAGATTCTGTTTTTGGTTTTATTGCTAGTGGTTCATATGAATCCAAACATCGAAAACATTATTGTAATTTAATTTATCGTGCAGAAAACATTGAAAATAGCATTAAGAATTTTTGGGAAATTGAAGAAATAGATAATTCCCGAATTTTGAGTGATGAAGACGCATGCATTTTGGGAAAGTTACTTTCAAAAGAATCATAAAAGAGCAGAAAGCGGTCGTTACATGGTCAAAATGCCTATTCGTGAGGAAGCGCTGGAAACTATCGGTGAATCTCGTAATTTAGCCCAGAAACGCTTTCATCAGACCGTGAGAAGATTGAACACCACTCTTGAAATGAACAAACTTCATTGTGAATTCATAAATGAATACGAAAATTTGAATCATATGGAAAAGGTTGTAGACTATGTTTCACCTTCTTTATCATATTACATGCCACATCATGGCATTTTTCGCCCGGACAAAACTTCTACAAAACTAAGACTCGTATTGAATGCCTCTACGCCTACATCGACAGGACAAAGCTTAAATGACATACTGTTAACCGGAGAAGTCAGAGAAAACGTTTTTGATTTGATTGTTCAACTTCGAAAACACAAAATTGCCTTAACAGCTGATATTAGGAAGAAGTTTCGTCAAATATTAATCAATCCGTCTAAAAGAGATTTATTGAGAATTTTGTGGAAAACTCAAGAAGACAATGTGCCTACAGTATTCAGAATGAATACAATTAAGTATGGAACGAAAAACGCGCCATTTCTGGCCATTAGAACATTGAAGCAGTTAGCAATGGATGAACAATTGAATTACCCTCTTGCTTCAGAAGTTGTTCTTTCTGATTTATATATGGATGATTTAGTTACTGGATCTACCGATCTTGAATCAGCTTTAGAGTTAAAGACTCAATTGGTAAAAATTTTTGATAGTTGTGGCATGACCTTGCACAAATGGAACTCGAATTCCAGGGGCTTGATCAATGACAGCAACTTTAACGAAGAATTGTCTTTCGAGACTGAAGAATCTACTAAAACAATAGGTATAATTTGGCAACCGGGACAAGACAAGTTCACTTTCAAAGTATGCTTGTCCCAGCAATCAACCTATACCAAACAAGATGTATTGTCAGTCATTGATAGGTTGTATGATCCAATTGGCTTTCTTGGACCCATCATCAGTAGAGCTAAGATAATGCTTCAAAAACTTTGGACTCAAAACCTCAATTGGGATGACAATTTGCCGGAGCACATTGCTCAAGAATGGAATCGTTTTGTCAGTAACCTGAAAGCTTTAGAGAACATTCAAATTGACAGATATGTTCTAAGCTCTAAAGTTAAGAAAATTGCTCTCGTTGGATTTGCTGATGCTTCCACTTTGGCTTACGGAGCTGTGATATATCTTCATCCTGACAGTTCTAACTCTGCCTTTAGAATCCTAGCCAGTAAATCTAAAATTGCACCTTTAAAGACAATATCTGTACCTCATTTGGAGTTATGTGCATGCCTTTTACTTGCTAAGTTAGATCAAAAAGTTATGGCTGCTTTAAGAATGGATATCAAAGAGGTCACTTTATTTTCAGACTCTACCATCGCATTGGCTTGGATTAACTCTTCTCCTCACCAATTGAAAACATTTGTTGGAAATCATGTATCCAAAATTCCAACACTTTCAAATAATTTTCACTGGAGACACATACCATCGGAGGAGAATCCTGCTGACTTGATTTCACGAGGAATCGATCCTTCCGAATTGGAGTCACTGGACTTGTGGTTTTCTGGACCATCGAGTTTTACACATTCAATCAACAGATCAACAATCCATTGAAAATTTGAACAGTGAACTTTATGAGCATGAACTTAAAAAAATCATTGAATATAACTCTTACTTTGTCTTCCAACTCAGACTTGGTTAATAGTTTTCTCACTTTAAGTAATAATTTTGTAAAACTAATTCGTATCTTGAATTACATTTATAGGTTCATTTCTAATAGCCAGAAAGAGGAAAGGATGTTTGGTCCCGTCACTAGAGAGGAACTTCAACATGCAAAGCTTTCTCTAGTAAAGTTAGTACAGGTAATTGTATTTAGGAAGGAGATAAATGCATTAAAAAATAAAAAAAAGGTTGAAGGACAGCCACGTAAGTAATTTAACTCCTTTTCTTGATTCATTTTATGATCATCTTATATTATGATTTATCTTATGACCAAAAGCACCCATTGCTAATTCCAAGAGATCATAAAATAACTACTTTAATTTACTACTTAAATTTCATCTAAAAAATTTGCATGTTGGTGCGCAAACTTTGCTTCATTGTGTTAGACAAGAGTTTTGGCGCCTAAATGGTAGGAACACTGCTCAAAAAATCGTTCATGATTGCATAACATGTTTCAAAGGCAAACCTAAGATAGAACAGCAAATTATGGCTTCTTTACCGAAAGAAAGAGTTACCATAAGCCCCCCTTTTTCAAAAACTGGCACCGATTTATGCGGTCCCTTTCTTATTAAATATAAAAATCAGCGGAAGGGAATCTTAAACAAAATCTATGTTGTAATTTTTGTATGTTTAATTACTCGTGCCATTCATTTGGAAATAGTAAGTGATTTGACAGCAGAAGCATTAATTGCCACCCTTAAAAGGTTTTTCGCGAGAAGAGGTTTGCCTTCCATTATATCTTTCGATAATGCCACAAATTATACTGGTGCTAATTCTGAATTGAGAAAATTGCATGATCTTGTTAAAAATTCAGAAAATCTTGCTTCTTATTTATCCCATGAATTCGTTGCTTGGAAATTTATTCCTCCCAGATAGTCAAATTTTGGTGGCATTTGGGAGGCGGGAGTCCAATATTTTAAGCATCATTTGAAAAGAACTATTGGAAACTCTAAATTAACCTTAGAAGAATTTTTAACGGTGATAAACCAAATTGAAGGTGTATTAAACAGTAGACCTCTTTTTCCCCTTTCTTCGGACCCCAATGATTTTGAGACCCTAACTCCCAGTCATTTTTTAATTGGGCGACCCATAAACAGTATTCCGGAATTTCCTGTTGCAGACGTTCCTGATAATCGACTCTCTCGGTAGCAAAGGATACAAAAAATCAATCGGACTATTTGGAAAAAATGGTCAGGAGATTATCTTAATAGTTTACATGTTTATTTTTTCATTGTTGTCATAATGAATGTGATTGTGTGCATTTAGTTTGCTTGTGAAAAATACTATGTTATTTGGTTATTTAGTCATAAATTTTAGAACTTTTTTTATTATTTGCATTAAAAATTGTCATTTATTGCTGTATATATATTTGTTTGAAATGGATATTTCAAAGCCGTGCAGTATGTTGGCGCCTCTCTCGACTTTGGCTTCGTTTATCTATCTAATTTGGCGAAAAGAAGAGCTCTTGTTGTTTTTTGTTCTGATATAGTCGGACGTCTTCGAAATGGCGTCATTCATCATTTCATTAATAAATTATTAAATAGTTATTGTTTGTTCTTAATCATTAGTAATACAGTCCATTCGACCCCCTCAACAGCAATGAAACTTAAACTGTGAGCTATCAATGACATAACTACTATTGCAAATGCTTTAACTATTTCGGAAACTGAGCTAAAAATAATAATAATAAAACTTAATGACTTTTTTACTTAACTCATTGCCAAGTGATCCTTTGTATGGCAAATAATTTTATTATTTTTAAACATTATTTAGATCAAGTTGCAAACAAAAGCTCAAAATACCATGTTCTTCAAGAGATTTAATAGGGTTAAAAAATTCCCTGACAAGTCCAGGTTTTTGGACAAAATTATGTTTAAACAGTTTTCCCGGTACTATTGGTGTGTACAAATCCGGAAACTAGCTATATTTGGTGATACCGCATTATAATAAAAAGATAAAATTAAAAAAAAACACAAATATATTCATCATAATCTATTTTACAAATTAGAATCAATATGAAGATAACAATTATAAAATACAACTAAAAAAAAACTTAATAATAAGTTGAGTCATAACTGCCAGATTTAAAGAAAATTTTTTAGAACTAACAGACAAATTTTTGGTCTAAATAAAACCTGCCAACTGTTAGCTTGATCAGAAATTATTTATGAGAAATTTTCGCCTTAAAAAATATATAAAAGCTTGTTTGTTTAAAATACAAGTTATGTATGTTTGTTCATCAAGAAATACATAATTAAAGCATTGATTTAATTGTAGAATTCATTTATTTGAACAGAAATGCAATTGTGAAATTTTCCCAGCTATGCTTCCTTGTCCAACACCATTTCAATTAAAACAAACATGATTACTTGAGAGCATATTTTACATAAGCCATAAACTGTATTATTAATTGTACTCAATGTCCCAATAATGACCTGATCATACAAAAGGCTTAAGAAAACATTTCTTCCCCCCAAATTTCAACATTAGCTGAAAAGTTTAATAAGTTACACAGTTGAGAAACAGCAACAACATGTAGCCCCACCTAAGGACAAAATTAAAAGATACTAATGCAAATATTTAAGTAGTACATACAACAGCAAAAGTTCCAGTTAATAACATAACCTGTTGACAAAGTTTGTAACTGATTTTGAAATTGACTGGCTTCCCAGCAAAAAGCAAAAATTGTATGTTCTTATTTCCTTTCCTTTATTTTTCAAATTATCATTCAACTTTAGGACAATCTGTATTTTTCAATGTATTTTTCTCTCAAATGTCGACCCCAACTTGACAAGATTAAATTAAACTTCAGTTTGGTTGTTTGTTTGTTTTTTTCATAAAGAGCTTTTGTGCTAAAATATTTAAAGAGTGAGTATGCATTGTAATTTTTTAAAACTATATAACCAACGTGTAAATAAACATATTTTAAGCATTAACATCATGGGTGCAAGTTGGAAAAAAGGCCAAGACTGAAAATTTTTTGACTGAAATACCTAACATACACAATACCCCCTCGACATATGCAAACTATCGGAGAAAGCTTTACCATAATACATCAAGTTTAACAGGCATGAAAGTGGACAAAAATTAAAAAAACTGAACTTTTACTACGCAGGTCACTAGGAGGAGGGGAGAGGGCTCTATATGATACTGAGATTTATAAAAGCAACTTTTAACAATGCTGGGAGACTTTTATTAAATATTTAAAGTGGCAGAAGCATTTAGACAGTTAACTTTAAATTTTTCTTAAATGTAATTTTCAAATTTTGACCACTAATACATAAAAAAAAAAGCAATTATAGGAAGGCGCGACTATTAAATTACTTACTAATGAAAAATATATCACATCTTTACAGTAACTAATTCAAGAGAAAACTTACTTCTACTTCTTTCAAGAATCGTGATATTGGGTTTTAAAATCGCGTGAATATGAATCTTGATATTGGATTTTAAAATCGCATGAATATGAATCGCAATTTTGGATTTCAAAATCGC